>NC_082404.1:18051360-18156360 GCF_031168955.1 Gadus macrocephalus
AAAATCTCCTTACATCTGGCGCGGAGGTTTGAGTGACAGGTCTGATGGCCCTCCCTCGCCCCTAATTACTATTGGACAAGTGCCCGTTTCCCACTCCTTAATACTAACGTTATTGGGTCAAATCGAAATCGGGCGAAAAGCTGCCCAACCTGGCAACAATTTGGACTTGTCTTGAAATGTAACCGTGGTGGGTTGAGAGCACTTGTCAATCAACGTTACCAATCTCGCGAGGACCACCGCTCTACCTGCTGTTCCCACTTCCCACAACATGACATTTCTAATTTATTCAGCTTATATTTTTAGCGAGTAGGAGATGCAAAGGGGAAATGTATCCAATCCAAAGTATACATTTTAAAAAGGAAAAGTAGCGGGGTAAAGTGAAAGTTGCTAGAAATATAAATACTCAAGTAAAGTAAAAGAAATTAAAGTGGGAGAATATATATCTTAAATAAGGAGAGAGAATTACTCCTAGTCCATATCGAATATGTACCCTATAGGGTCTGAGAGAGCAAAAGAGAGAGGGAGAGAAAAGCACATTCATATACTGTATATAGAGAGAGAGAGAGAGAGAGAGAGAGAGAGAGAGAGAGAGAGAGAGAGAGAGAGAGAGAGAGAGAGAGAGAGAGAGAGAGAGAGAGAGAGAGATGAGAGAGAGAGAGAGAGAGAGAGAGAGAGAGAGAGAGAGAGAGAGAGAGAGAGAGAGAGAGAGAGACATCCATCCTCCTCCCGCTAAGCATTTCCTTCTCTTTACATTGATGCGTCTCTATCCAGTCAGCCGATCTGGGGCTAATAGTCCCCTATTTAACCTACTAATCAATGCCCTCCACTCTTTATGCCTCTAATTAAGCTGCATGGAGGGGTGACTTGCGTAATGCATTGACATCCACAATCTCTTACAAAGTTTTCAGCCAGCCACCGGTTTAGGTGTTGGAGGTCATGGAGGGAACGTTCAACGGACAGATCCAGGGTTTGCATTTTAAAGAGCAGAAACTGCGATGATTTCGCCCACGATGAGTATTTCAATGCTGTGTGTGTGTGTGTGTGTGTGTGTGTGTGTGTGTGTGTGTGTGTGTGTGTGTGTGTGTGTGTGTGTGTGTGTGTGTGTGTGTGTGTGTGTGTGTGTGTGTGTGCGTGTGCAGCTGCCTTTTTAAGCCACCATTGTAGTTTATGCGGTACATTGAGTCAAATTTGAGGTGCAATTAGAGTACTGAGCGATTTGTTTGAATATTATTTTAATGTGACCTCTCAAATTTGTCATCCAAAAGTGGTTGGCTTTGTAATTGAACAAAGTGGGGGCATTTGTCAAATAGGAGTAGCGTGCTTAATTCGGTTGTTTTTTTCTATCTATTGAAAAACATGTCTCTCCCTCTCAAAACCGTTCAACAATATGATTGTCAACCGGGAGCAGAGTACTTCCGTCATTTTTTTCAAAAATCAACAATATTCAACCCCGTTGCGACCTGCCAAGAGCCTCAAAACATGACGTGGTCGTACCGGTTCGAACAAGAAAGCGCTATTAACACCTGGTCCACTTCTCTCCTTTCCTCCTCATCTTATTTCTGTCATCAACCAGAGACGGAGGCGGCGGCGGCGGCGGCGGCGGCGGGCCGGCGGCGGCGGCGGCGGCGGGCGGGCGGCGGCGGCGGCGGCGGCGGCGGCGGCCGTCGCCTCGTTTGAACGCACTACACCTCCTATTGAACACCGATAAGTGAAAGTGAAACCAGAGTGGCTCTGCTGTGGTTCATTCCACAAAAAAAGAGATTGTGAAACGATTGTCGCCACCTCCCCCCTCCTCCTCCTCTTCAAATACAATCTATAGCCCCCTTGCCGGCCGCGTGCCGCCGTATCGACACCATCGGGTAAATATCCGTGTTGGCTTTAAATCCGAAGCGTGGCCCCAGAGCGTGATTAAGCTCAACCCTTTGAGACTCCCTCCTCGACCCCCTCGCCCCACGTTCCTTCAGCACTGAATCATCGCCGACCCCAAGCCCCTCGCCCACCCCCCCCCCGTCCCCCCCCCTGTCCCCGTCATCATCGGTGTCCGACTGTCAGGGCAAAGGGTGGGAATAGGGGGAGAGAAGGGAGGGAGGGAGGCAGGGAGGCAGGGAAGAAGGAAGGGAGGTGGTTGGTGACATAACACAGCAGCCACGCTTGGGCAATCACTCCTGTACTTTTGCTCTCTGATTGGCCATTGTGCAGCGTGTAAGGTGAGGCGGTCAGACGTTTTAACCCACGTCTGTGGGGGGGGCGATCGATGGCCGGTTAATCCCAACGGGCCGCAGGCAAACGGTAACCTCCACTGTGACCCGACATCCATCCTCCACTACAGTGGTGGCAGCAGCCCTAACTCTCACCCTCACTCTCACCTGAACCTCACCCTACACCCCTGGGCCAGCTCAGCACAGGTGATATTTGCTGCCAACTGCCGTACAATTATATTAAAACAGTATCAAAATATGTCCAAGGGCGATCTTGCCAGGGTCTTGACACTGAAATTCTCAAATGAGATCATTTAGATACTCCTAAGAACCACCACGTACAAACAAGACAACGTATTCAATAAATATAATGAATGCTACAAGCGTCGGTTGCAAATTATACCTTTTATACTTTGTATGAAGGGAATTTAAACTTCAAACCTTGCATAATATCCTATTTGCAAGGGTTGATAGTGGTTGTACATTGAAAGAAAGTATTGAAAATTCGGGAATTTAGACCAGAGCGGACCAGACCAAACGAGACCAAATCATTCGGGATTTACATTTCTGCAACGGGGAACATGGGAATGCCAACATGACAACCTGAATTTTAATTTATTCCAGAGGCTGCACGCCTCAGCAGAATTTTCTTCAGTGTTTAAATAACATTACAGTCCTTTTAATACCGTCACAATATTCCAGAAGATCAGACAGAAATGTTATTTTTAATAAAAAAGAGGGTGTTGCTGACGTGTGCTTATAGTCAGTTTTATTTCTCGTCTTCTCGTGGTATAAAAGGCTCTGAAGCCGAGGCATGGAGAATAAAATCGTGCAAATTAATTCTGGACTTGCGACCCACACAAGCTTACACAATTTCTACAAGTGAGAATGTTTGAAGAATAGTTTGCCTTTTGCATTTGTCTGCATGCGGGCACACACAGTCTCATGCCCCCCACACACACCACACAAACACACTTGATATATATATATATATATATATATATATATATTGTTTTCAAATAAAATATCAATCTATACATGTTTTATTGGAGGAACTTTCAGCAAAAAGGTTATTTTAGCTGAACGATGCCAATGCCTGACAAATACAAATAAAAGTTGCTGTGGAAATGAAAAAAGTTATAATGCCCCTATTTATAGAAGTCCCTTCTTTTTAAACACACACTTTCCAGAATAGAAAGCACTGATAAACAAGTAGACATGCAGGTAAATAATAGTGTATGCAGGACATTTCAGTACATTTGGTGATTTCAGTGCAGGGAACACACTTCGAAAAATCTGTCATACCAGATGTCCCTAATGATGATGATGAGGCTGATGATGACGAACATGGTGCAGGAGGAAGGTCATCCGCTCCTTGAAGAGCACTCTCCATGTTTATGCGAGCGACGTAAGGGTCAGATCCCACAACATATGTCTGTGGTTTAGAAAAAATTACATTATACATCTGTCTTCTTAACTACTCAAACGACTTTTCTCTTGCCCTCTTCCGAAGTTATTTTTATTTGTTTTATTTTTACTGGATGAGAAACTGTGACAGTGACAATAACTATAACAAAGCTATTTCTAATGCCTTGGAAAATCCAATTTACACTTCCAAGTATATTTTCATGGTGTCATCCTTTTTACAGTCTTGACTTTTGACACCTTCTTTTGACAGGGTAGAACATGCCTGGGATTCCGAACATGAGAAAGGATGTCAAATGTGAAACGCACATTCAGGCGACGCAGAAATGTGAAACGCACACACATACACACACACACACACACACACACACAAACGTGTGTGGTACGTCTCGGTGCATAAAACATGACTGCGAGGCGGAGCGTGCGAGACGGAACGTGTCATTAGGTTATGAAAGAGGCCCCGCCCCAAACCTTGGGGGGCCTTGATGGATGCTTCAAACTCTTGTTGCCAAGGTGACACCACCCTCTCATCCATCCCCTCGATGACCAGGAGGACCAGATAAATGCGCAATCACAAACGCACACGTACACACACAGTGTAGACACGATGCATGCACCAATGCGCGCAATCACAAGCACACTTGATTAAGTGCATACGCACATGCCAATCAAACATCTGAGAACAATCGTAAGACTGTTGAACGCATCAAAACGATGAACAAAAGGGCTAACAAACACACACACACACACACACACACACACACACACACACACACACACACACACACACACAGTATAGCATTTACCTGCAGGGTTTACAAAAGGCTAGGCAGTAATGTAAAGAAATCAAAAGCAATACATAGAACACACGAATACACGCAGATAAAGCACTAGGCATGCAAGACAATTACAGGAGATAAAATCCAGGCAAGTGCAAATAACAACATCAGAATCCTACATGTCCTAACAGAAGAAAAAAAATATCAATATAAAAAAAGCTTTGTGAAAGCTTTGTGAAATATAGAATGAATCTGCAATTCTTATTATTTGGCACAATATCCCGACACGTAACACATGGCCTTGTCTCCCTGATTGACTATTTATAGATTTTAGCCTGCGCAGTTGTCCAGAGAGACGCCAGCTCAGTGTCATAAACGAGCACCTTGGGGGATAGAGGAGTCTACCTCGAAGGATGCCCACAAGGTAGACGCCGTGGGGATCGAACCCAGTAACACAGGGCCACCGCCGGGACACCCACTCCACTGCCGTGGTCATCCTCCTTCTCTGCCATCGTCCGCTTCCTCCGTTTGTTTCGTTGCCAACGATCCACTGTGTGATGGGTCGGGGTTAGGGGGAGATCTCCATGCAGAACCGGTTTCACTCCGGTTCCGAGTCATTACTCTACGTCCGAACCCGTGACGAACGACGCGGCGTCTTGTTTCGTGCCGGGGGTGGGGGGTGGGGATGGAGTGACTTAGCATTCCCGGCTACGGCCACCACAACGTCGGGAGACCCTCTCCTCTAATCCTCAATCTCCCCGACGACATGAAGGTCACATCCACCCCCCCCCCCCCCCACACACACACACACACACACACCGCCCCCGCCCTCCCCCTATACCCCCCCCTCTCTGGCTCAGTCCAACCCCCCCGACCCTCCGCCTCACCCACTCCCACCCGACGCTGTTCCAACATCGCAGCTCTGTCAGGGCCACTCAGCCTGGACCAACTCTCCGCCATCACATGCACCCTCAGTGAGGGCTGCAGGGACCAACATGTCCCCTGGAATTAGCCCGTGATTAGGGTCTGAATGAGGCCTAATGGCCTCTAAAAGGTGCCTTGCTTTCAGGGCCTATTACAGCTAGCCGTGGCCGCCGGACTCCCGTTCGCTGGTTCAATTTCCCTTTCATTGTTTCTTTACGTGGCCCTGTGAAAGCAAATCGTGTGTGTGTGTGTGTGTGTGTGTGTGTGTGTGTGTGTGTGTGTGTGTGTGTGTGTGTGTGTGTGTGTGTGTGTGTGTGTGTGTGTGTGTGTGTGTGTGTGTGTGTGTGTGAGAGTGAGTGAGTGAGTGAGTGAGTGAGCCGGAGAGAGAGAGAGAGAGCCGGAGAGAGAGAGAGAGAGCCGGAGAGAGAGAGAGAGAGCCGGAGAGAGAGAGAGAGCCGGAGAGAGAGAGAGAGCCGGAGAGAATGTGTGTGTGCGCAAACATGTATCGCTGATTATACTTTGTATCGCTGATTATACTTTGGATGCCTCCCTGCGCGTGTGTATCTCCGTGTTTTTCTGTGCGCGTCCGTCTGTGTGTATTTGTCCATATGTCGTTCTGTGTCCTCATCTGTGAGAGTGTAGGTGCGTGCGCGCGTGTGTGTTTGTGTGTGCAGGTGTAAGTGTGTTATCGGAGTGTGTTTGTGTGTGTGAGTGTGTAGGTTTGTGTGTGTGTGTGTGTGTGTGTGTGTGTGTGTGTGTGTGTGTGTGTATGTGTGTGTGGGAGTCCACTTCTCCCACTCATAGTGAATCTTAAAGGAGGACAGAAATAAATGGATCCTAAGAAGAGGTGAGAAAGCGAGCGAGCGAGCGAGAGAGAGAGAGTGAGTGCGAGAGAGAGGACAGAGAGAGAGGGAGAGACCCTACTTGGGCCCCTATCTCTCTATCTATCTCGCTCTCGGCTCCCTCTCCATCATCCAGTCACCCAATCAGAGGTCGTGATTGAGGGCAATCAGGAACATCAAGGCCTGGGTCTCTGCTCCCTCTCTCTCCGTCTGTGAGGGGATTAACCCCCATCCCCAAGCCGGTACACACACCATTCCCTGGGTCTGCACTCCTAGACCCTCCACCCTGAAGTACTCGCAGGCACTGGGGTCTAATTGTGTCTTTCTAAAGACCCCCTCTCTGTTACCTAGGGCCCTGTCGTGCACAGACCACATCATCCATAAACATAGCGACACTGAGGGGCAATTGCGTACGACAACGTGTGTGATTGTGTGTGTGTGTGTGGCTGTATGAGCAAATGTATGTGTCGTTGTCTGTTAGTGTCTCTGCGTGTGTGCGTCTGTGTGTTTGCATGCGTCTGTGCCTGTGTGTACGCATGTGTCAGTGTGTCGCTGTCTCTGTGTGCGTCTTCGTCTGACACACATCTGTGTGTGTGTGTCTCTGCCGCCAGGGATGAAAGGCATCCTTTTGGACGTCAGGAACGAAGCATAGATCGTTCCGATTGCTTGTTTATTTCATTTTCAAAAATGTAATGTAACCACAGGCCAGGCTCTGTCCCCCCCCCCCCCCCCCCCACAGTCACAAACCATTGTGGGGGCTTCTGTATTCTGGTCAGTGAATGGAGGGAGTATGTACCTGGATACACTCAATGCGGTTTTAGTTTGGTCCATCGTAAGTTGAGCCGGCTGGGACGGGGGAACTCAGAAATCCGATTGCGGGAATAAAATAAAAATAAATCACACCCACCTGGTTTTTTCTGACTGAATCTTGGTATTGCCATCATTCGAGAGATTTCAGCTAGAAGGTGTCCCTTAGTTCATTTCCTGCACAATCGCGTTATTCTGCGCTCAGGAACTCTTATTAAAACTTATGAAACAACAGGTCAGGGTGCGACTGTGTGCTTGCTGCTGTGACGGCCCGCTGCTTCTCTCCATTTTTCTTAGCATTTCTTTGTTCCATAGAAAGAAGAAGTGACTGTTGCTTCGCCCCCACCTCACCTGTGGAGGGCGGAGGCGGTTCTCCTTCCTTCTCCTCCTTTGGTGTAAATTATTTTAGTTTATTATGGTTTCTTCTCCACCTAGTGTACAACCCCATATATGGTTTTATGAGTCTGTAGCTAAGTCAGACACTACAAACATGGCCCTCTTCGCCATTTTCTGCCCAAGCCAAGACAGACAAATGTTTACCTGGGTAAATTTCAACCTGGAGGCGTGGCTTATTTACCAGTCCGCCCACTTCCAATATAAACTGAATTCTTACCTATGTTTGAGTGATGCGTCATGAACCACCTCCAGAACGCAAGCTTGTTTACCTTGTTTCTCTGAATAAACCATGTGTTAAACATTTCCCAGGCTCTGAGTGGGAAAGGATCAAATTGGGTTTCCCCCACTGTCAGTTGCCTGACCCCCATTCGTCTGGAAGCAAGCCCCCCCCCCCCCCCCCCCCCCCCCCACTGAGCCTTCAGCTGCTGTGTGTTGGCTGAAGCTTTCTTTCTTTCTTAAATTATTACCTGTGGTTGTTTTGTTAACATTCATCCTCACACACCCACTGTGTAATTGTTTTAATAAATGCTTTCTTAAGACCTTAATATCTTTTTTGTCCTTGTCGCCTGCTCATGTGGTCGTGGTTTGGCCGGCACCTTTTGAGCCCCTCCATTTTGGTGGCACACTTCTGCCTGGGAGATTTAGTGAGGCCGGTCGCAGCCATTAGTCAAGCAGCCGGTTGGTTCTGACCTCTACCCGTGCCCCTCTTCCTATTGGGCCTCTGGGAGTCACCTGACTCCAACCGAGGTAGACCATTGGACTGCCGGACGGTTAATGCTTCATCTGTACAGGTGGCCAACTGTAAAGTTAACTTATCAACACAACAAACCACTCCCAAAATAGGCACAAGCAAAGGAAAAAGGGATGAATGTAGATTAAGAAGGGCATGTATTAATAAACGTAAACAAATACAAACGAGAAGTTATTAGATATTGAAACATATCGAACATTGCAAATATGCGTTTGTTTTTCCCCAAGTGGATAATATTACTTTGGTAAGGGAGCCAGCCTGTCTCATCCACTAGCATTTGTGAGCGCTCTAGACATAGTTTACTTCACGTTTTCTTTCGAGCCAAGCGCCAATTTAAATATCAACCCGAGGCCATTGATCGGTTGAGCTTCACTTTTTTAAATTTCATTACCTTTATGTCAGAACTTGAAGCCAACAAGTTGCTGAATCACTGCGGACCAGATCCAACTAGCAATGCTTACCATTGATGAATAATCTGGCAGTTTACATGATTTGCCGACCGTTTACACATTTTTACGACATGTTTTTCCCGCCTGAATTTCATAGCATAGCATCACCAAAGATGCCCTGAATTCGATTTCAGAGATTTTGCCTTCGAGCCTCTCTTCAAGGTGTTTGGCAAGTGTTAAACCGATCAGAATGGGTGATGATGAGGAATGCATCTGGGATTGTAGCAAAGGCAGACGCTATGACATAACGTCTAATAATGGAATTGTGTATCAGGGTTCATCATTTTCTGCCCTTTCTCAGAGATACACCCGCTGCTTCCCGTGGAAAGTGAAACTTTGGCACAAATCAGTCACGATAGTAAGGCCTTTTTCACACCTCCTCCCTCTGTCGACGGATTTCATTGATATCGCAAGGGGCGCTCGCGAAATGCATTGTGGTCCGTCTGTCCATTCGGCTCCATGGCCTGCGTCAAAAAGCTGCGAAATGTTAAATTTTTCAGGCAGCAGCAGATCCGTCGGCCAATCAGATCGCGGTTATGCAAATACACTCCTGGATCCATTTTGCAATAACAAGCAGGAAGAAGCAGGAAAAATCTGGCTGTTATATTTTTTTAAAAGAAAGGTGGAATGATAGGATTGTTTTTAGTCACCTGTTGTTTGTGTCATCTTTTGTATTTATATCAACACATCTGCATTGTAGCGGGAAGCGATTTGATTGGCTGCAGTATGCATCTACACAGACTAGTCCCCAATACGTCAGACGCGCCCTCGGTCATCCGTCGACGTACGCATCAATTCAAATTCAAAGTTTTATTGGTCACATGTTTGCAAAAATAAGGTTTTACATACAGTGAAATTAAAAGGGGGTCACCACTCTGTCATTCATTGTGCAAATTACTGGAACCTGAATGAATAATAGATAATAGTAATTTATGGATGCAATTTATGGTGATGCTATAAATAGTCATTAAAAAAAAAATAAAAAAAAATAAAATGGTATATAAATATAAAAGTGCATAGAAAGTGGTGCAGAAAGTGCAAGAGTGCCAGTGCATGTAGTGTGAACAAGGCGTGATTGTAACAAGGACAATTGCCGAACTTTGACTGGGCTCCTCCAGACAAGGACGCAGGGTGGTGGGGGTGTTGGAAGGCGGTTTATTGTAAGGGTTACAGGCAATGATACATGACAATGGTGCACGAGATTGCCACGTAGGGGATCTCTCCTTGAGTCTGTGTGGAGATGGCTGGTTCAACCTGTGCACACTGATTGCTCAATGCTCAACAGGTGTGCAGCCTCACCCAGCACCAGAGTCCAATCAGTCTGACTCGGGCAGGTGTGGCGGCTTAAACCCGCCATCATCCACAAACACTCCCACAGTAATAATTTAGAAATCACTACGATTCAGGTTCAGTGTGCAGTGATGTCTGTCTGGCTGATCGTTTTTCGTGGTTTCCTGTACGTCGGCATGGACATGTGGGAGAAGCTTAGAGAATATTCTGGGGACGAGGTTTATCTGCACATGCATCGACGAACCAGCTGCTCTGGCCACACACACACACACACACACACACACACACACACACACACACACACACACACACACACACACACACACACACACACACACACACACACACACACACACACACACACACACACACCTACCTCTGATTGCAAATGCTCTTGAGGAATTCCATTACAATTTACAATTGATTAAAAAAGGTATTATTTGCTTAAATGGTTTTCTATCGACATCCTAGTCACCCAGTGTTACCCCCGGAAACTGAACACACGCAGTATAGCATTATGTTCGCACTTATAGCGCAATACTGTTTGTAGCGTAATATAAAACGTGTGTGTGTGTGTGTGTGTGTGTGTGTGTGTGTGTGTGTGTGTGTGTGTGTGTGTGTGTGTGTGTGTGTGTGTGTGTGGAGATCTCGGGTGGCAGAGTGACATTCTTTAATGCCAAATGCAATTACAAACCTATTTAATGCACAAAGAATTGGAGGCTTAACTCCAATCATGAGTCAGCCCCTTGTGTAAACAAAAGATAATGTTGTATTTCTATGGAAATGGTTTTTATTTAGAATATACTTAGCTTAAGAAAACAAGGCAAAAATAAACATATCACAATATATTTAATTGTATAATAATCTAACACTAATTGTGATAAATAATATCACATACTGTCCCAGTAATACTCAAAACTACAACGAATATTTTGTTTTACAAAGAACCCTGAAAGGTGTAGTTAAAGGTTAGGGTTAGCATTAGTGTCCTTATTAGTAGTAGTACAAGTAGAAGTTGTGTAACTTATCTTAATCGTATAGGCTGTAGTAGCTATCATATTAGGAGGAGTGTGTTAGGGGTTAGTTACAAATAATCTATACAGTAATAATAATAAAAGCTCTTTAAGACTGTATTTATATCTTTACTTTGTTGATTTGTCAGGGCAAGGTTAAAATATATTTTTTCCGGAATGTTGTGACGCTGAAATGGAAATGAAGGATATTACCTGCCTTGTTCTCTCTCTTCGTCTTTCTATCTCCCTCTCTATCTCCCTTACTATCCGAATAATGTTGAATTCACAAATAGATAAAGCATCACCGAAACACCAATGCTTTACAAGTCTGCACAATGACCTGCTTTTCCCACATTAGCCTCGCTTCAAGAGCAAACATTAGCTGTGACAGATTTTATCAAAGGGAGCAAGAGAGTGAAAGAAAAGCCCATTTTCGCACAAGCTTGTAAAAATATATGAAGTGAAAGTATTTCTGCAGAAATCCATGCCATGGCCACAGTGTAAACAGATATTTAATTAAATTATTCCTACGAATCTTTGAAGAAATGTAGAAGTCATTAGTTGGAAAACTGTACAACTGCTACTTAGGATAGTCTAACCCCTACCTGATCCATAATGATCCATGATTAAACAACTAATTAACTATATGAAAGTGTTAAATAGCAACAATAAATCCACCCCCAAAAAAAGAAATTCAAATATAAAATGTGGGCTTCACTCTTTCTGGACTTTTCTGAATTAGTGAATTTCCACATTTCAGTGTCTGGCTGACATCTTGGTGAGGGGTCCTACCCCCGCCTGGAGGCCTGGTCAGAGCCGGACGGGGGGTCTCCTCCACTCCGGGATGCTCCATGGATTGCTCACAGACCCCGACGGGAGCTACGCAATACCCTTTCACCAAAACAAGGACATTGACCGTTACTCATCCATGCGCCGCCGCCGCCACCTCTCTCTCTCTCTCTCTCTCTCTCTCTCTCTCTCTCTCTCTCTCTCTCTCTCTCTCTCTCTCTCTCTCTCTCTCTCTCTCTCTCTCTCTCTCTCTCTCTCTCTCTCTCTCTCTCTCTCTCTCTCTCTCTCTCTCTCTCTCCTTCCCGTTCTCTCCTTCCCGTTCTCTTATTTTGTCTGAACTCTGGACGGATTGAGTCGTAGTTAGGGGAGGATAAAGGCGACCGTGTCCTCTGGAGATGACGATGTCGACAGCCTGCAAGGAAATGAAGTCGAGCTGAATTATTCAGTTTGTGTGTGGGGAGTATTTACCTTGGAAAAAAGACAGCGACACAAGCCAGAGTAAGATGTACTTTGTGAATCCCAGATGGCGAATGAGGGTGTCACGTTAGAACATACAGGACAGTAATGGGAATAAGAAGGAGATAGATGAAGTAAGAGTTAACATTGCCTTCAATGCCTTGGGTATGCCAACGTTTTAATGTGTGTATTCTTTAGATTCATTTAAATGCATATCGATGCACCGAAAGTACGTAATAAAATTCCATTGCGTTAGATTTCTGTGGGAACCTAGCCATTGCACAGAGACAGAGCCAAGATCTTGCATGCGTTTCAGGTCTGTTTTAGGATTTGCCAGCAGCAGGCAAAAAAACACTTCATTTTCCAAACGCTAAGTTTCCTCCCCCACCCTAAAACCAGGCCAGACTACTGAAGATTGTTCTATCACACTTTATAATGTTATGCACTCTGTCTTCCTCCCTCTCTCTCTCTCTCTCTCTCTCTCTCCCTCTCTCCCTCTCTCCCTCTCTCCCTCTCTGTGCTACCAACAACAAACACACCCTGGCGGTGGAGCTAGTTATGTTGGGGACCTTCTAAGTGACGCGGCCCATGAAAACACCTTTTCATGTCCTGTGAGTCTGTGACAACCCAGCGTCTTCACAAAGGAGAGCCAAAAACGAGTATTTTTCATGATAATGACTTCACAGATCGGTTAAAAGTAAAAAGCGTTCGCTATCTATTATTTTTAGCTCCAGCTAAATTGGCGGGAAAATAAGCAATGACGGTAAAGATGAGGCGCAGTGTTACGTTGAAACGCGACGATAAATGAATACGTTTCATTTTTTGTACACTGAAGCGTTTTATCTGCCACAGGGAGGCTGGCTGGTTGCTATTTCGCGAACACTTGTATGCAAATGTATACTTTATTTTTCGTACACATGTATTATGGAGCAGGTAGGAGCCAGGAAACTCTTCCAGGATGAGTGATAGACTGCGAACGTTGAGGTTTGAGCCAAGACCCTATCTGCTGTGACTATCCAAGTCCACACACGGCACCAATGCTACTGCAGGCGACCATTCCTCATCTAGTTCTGCATCCTTTTTGCCATTTATTCCAACTAAAATCCCCCCTATGGATCTCTTTTTGTTTTGATGGAAAAGGGGAACAGAGGAATACTTCCCATCATGCTTTGGTGAGTGTTTGTGTTTGTCGTGCGTGGGGAAATCGCTCCCACCCGTCAGATAAATACAGAGTGCTGCTCGGGGAGATGGATGGCACTCACTCGGGTATTCAGAAGCCGTAGCCGTTCATGTGTTTGGGTCTTCTCTCCGCCGGGCTGGGGGTAGGGCCGTGATTGATTTAAATGACAGGCCTCGTATTCATACGCTCCCCCTGCATTGTTGTGATTTATAACCGGGGGGGAAATTATGCAGAGGTCAGAAATGGCACAAAATGCAGCAGTGCCACCACCTCCTCAGACACGGAGGCGTAGTGGAACATAGTGGCGGCCGTCAAAAAGGTGCTAAACCCGGGGAAGCACATTGAGTGTGACAGGTGGAGGAGACAAACAGCAGTCCTTTTGTAAATAAATATGAATTTTTCAACAATGTGAGACTTTTTATTGACCCCCGTCTCAGTCAGGGTATTCATGTCTCTCTCTCACTCGATAGTCCGGTTTTATATGAATTTTAATATTTCTGTGACAGTATTTATTATTAAACTTAATCAAAATGTGTATCGCCTTGTTATGTTTCTATTCTGGAAGGAAATAATTGATCTAACACAAGTGAAAGGGTTGAAGGGTGTGGGACAAAAGGTAAGATAACATTTTTTAGATAGCATTGTAGATGTCCCTAAATTGCTCCAATCGCTGTGTGACTTAATGCTCGAACGGTGGCCGAAACCTAGCTACGTAGGCTACAGGAAAAATGGTCTGGTTCAAGTCACATCCAGACAAAAATAATAAAATGCATGTTATAAATATAACAAATATAACTGCGAAGACATAAAAAGCGAGGTTAAATATCTACCCCAAAGAAAGGCAAAGAGGGCTGGGATTCAGAGTCAAGAATAACTACAATCCTTAATACTATTTCCTCTTGGCTGGTCAAGCCACAGAATGAATTACCGTTTCCATGCATGTCATTAAGAGGCCGCTGGGGGGGCGGGGCATCTTGCTCAAGGATGCCTGACAGGTAGATTGCTGACTGGGGGGCCCGACCCCAGAATCTTTCAGCCGTGTGGTCAATCACCCTCAGCGAGGCTGGTTATCACATTGCTTTTTGTGGAGCATGACCAAAGTGGCCTCTGTGACTGACCTGGAACCAAAACCCAGAAAACCCGTGACCCATATTCTCTCTCGGACCGCACGCTCCCAGTTAACTAACCATGAACAGAACACTGCATCTATTTCACTTTGGCTCCCGGTTTCTCTTGTTGATTTATTGCAACGTGCCGGAGGAAAAGGAGAAATGCTGATGGGCCTGCTTCGGAATGAGGACAGTATGATTTATGTACAGGATTGTCGAGCCAACTTTGGACGATGTTAAGTCAATTATCCTCCCGTGATAATATACTAGAGCGGAAATCGACGCCGGGAAAACCGAATCAATCCCACGTGATTCACTGCCAAACATGTAGCATGCATGTTTCCGAAGTGTTTTTTAGCAGAGGGAATTAACACGTAAAAGAGTTTGTAGCCTACTATCTAAAATATGCATGCGAGCAGCATTTCTTCTAACGGCCCGAGAATTGTAGGACAAATTATGATTTATTTGGCAAATTCATTTCTCACACTCGTCCATACATGTCAAACGATCGTATTTTCTTGTTAATGGAATAACATGACCATCATTTTTCATAATAAATTATGTATTATTGAATGACATTAAGTAGAGGAGAATATATACCGCCCTTGCTTATTGTATGTGGCAACGCCAACATGCAGCATCACATGCATGTTAACGTGTTACTTTCAAATGCGTTCTTTGCCAATGCAAGCAATGCTTCGGCTTAAAAGCTCATGGATACACGTTAGCAAAAAGGTAAATCATTTTGTTTCTCTCACCTATATATTTCTATCATCGCAGAGCATTCACTCTGATTTTATTTATTACACACACACACACACACACACACACACACACACACACACACACACACACACACACACACACACACACACACTTCAACTATGTTCTTGACCTTTAAGTTTCAACAAAGGCAGACTCATCTCGATGTTAAATGGATAAATAACCCCATTTATACTCTGGAGGAATATTCCCCAGTCTTGGCTGTGTTGCCGTCCAGTCTCGCCACTCCCATTAAACAAGCATAAAGCCCCCAAGGTTTCCCTGGGGAAGTTACGGGGCTTTGCGGCTACTTCGTTCCGCTCCCTTGTATTCTGCCATTAGAACTGAATTCATTATTAACTTTCAAAGTTGACTCATCCCGATTTTGTCTTCATGGACTGGGCCAGACGGCTTCGAGAACACGGGTTGTTCCAGCGTTTCACATTTAGTCCCCGTCCACATGGAGCCGAAACGGGCGAAAACGATCTGGTTTCGGTTCAGGAATGTCCCCGTAAAGACGTTTTCATGGCGAAACCGCATCGAGCTGTAGAAACGCTGTAGCAGGAAGGCGCTGCGCGCTGTATACAAACATTCAGTCACGAGGAGATTCAACCTTTTTAAATTGAGCAGAAATACTTTTTAATGTACAGTTAGTAATTGCATCTATCAAGGGGCGGTATTTAAAGCTAAAAAAAAAATAAAAATAAAAAAAATAGACAAAATGTAACGCAACTCTGACGTCGCCCAGCTGGTGGAGGGGCAATGACGTCACCGTTTGCGTTTCAGGCTTCCACACGAATTTGGCGTGTTTCCACTGCACGGTGCGGTACGGTTCGGTTCGCAAAGGTGCGGGACGGATTGCGTTTCCACCGCCAAAAGTGGGCGTGATCCGGACTGAGCCGTACTCGTTTTGCCCTCGTCGTCAGTACTCCTCCATTGGGGTACAGAGACGCCTGAAAGGGTGCCGGAAAATTCGAGCTACACACCCCCTCTGTTGATTGGTCGACAGAATCGTCACTTCCGGGCGACGTGGGGATAAAAACAAACAAACAGTAGCCACGAGGTATTATTCTTTACAATGAACATGTCGCGTAAAACGCGACAATAACGTACAACTTTTCCATTGTTTTTATTGAGCAGGCTACACTGTGTCGCGCTGCTATGATGTCACGATGTTTACGTAGCTGCCGCGGCGATCGACTTCTGGCCTACAATAAAGGGTACTGTCGGCGGTGGAAACACGACCTCGGAACTGAGCTGGGCTATACCGCCCCCTCCCTCCCGGACTGAGGCGAACCGTACCGTACCGCACCCTGCAGTGGAAACGCGGCAACACGAAACTGCATAGGTCCGGATATGTTTCAAAGCACCCTTTAGAAATGTGCGGTTTCGGGCACCGGAACGCGCAAGACTTATGGGGTTTCACCAAACGAAGCTCCGTGTGGCGCTACCTTGTCACAAGGACCAACCCAGTCTCACGGAAATACGTGACACTGTCACGTCATTTTATCTATTCATTCGTGATCTGGGACACGTCATTTCAATTTTTTCGTGCCTAAAGCACACATTTCTAACAATATGACAGCCGTTTCTACTTTCACCTTCGATTCTGAGAAATGTAGATATATTTAATGCAGGTGCGCTGCTCTGTAGGCAAACCGCGACGGAACAAAAGGTATCTGCTTCATCTCTTCTTTTTAGAATGAGTTTGAAATTTTTGCTTTTAGTACGAAAAAATTGAAATTACGTGTCCCAGATCACAAATGAATAGATTAAATGACGTGACGTGACAGTGTCGCGTATTTCCATGAGACTGGGTTGCAAGGACGCACAATCCAATAAATGTCCGCACTGACTCCATAACCACCGTGTAAGAGGAACTCAGGCAGTGTGCGTTTCTATCTTTAAAATACATATTTTCTAAAACCTTCTAAAGGTTTTGAACACATTTGTTTAACCTTCAATATGGGAATCTCCTTGTTTCGCTATGCAAATGGTTCATATTAATCCGTGCGGGCAAAAAAAGCACCAAGGAGGATCGAGTAAAAGCCCCTCCCTCAGCCTCACCTCCACCGTCTCGTAGCAGCTGACCCCGTTCTGATCCGGGAGGGTCCATCACGGATCTACTGAAAAGGTTAACGCTGAATGGACAGCGTTTATGTAGCGCTTTTCTTACCGCTGGCCCCTCAAAGTGCTTTGCTATTCACCCAGTCTTACACACGTTCACACATCGACGGCGGAGTCGGCCATGCACGGCGGCAGCCAGCCCGTCGGGAACAGCTAGGGTGAGGCGTCTCGCTCAGAGACACCTCGACGCTCGTCCGATCTGGGGATCGAACTAGCAACCTTCCGGTTACCAGTCAACCCGCTCCACCTCCTGAGCCACATGCCGCCGCCCCCACCCCTCACTCTCCAATCACCCCTCTCGGGGTTTGATTGGAGAAGCGAAGCCCCCCCCCCCAACACCCCCCTCCAACGCGCCATGACCTCCAACCTTCCATCCACCACCTCCTCATACACCCCCCCTCCATCCCAGCGCAGGAAACCCCCCACCCCCACCATCGTCCTCCCCCCACCCGACCTCCCGCCCCCACCTAGTCAGCACCCACCTCGCACTGGGAGTCATCCGCCACTACTTGACAGTTAAATTGCATGCGGGGGGTAGGGGGTGTGGGGGGGTGGGGGTGTGGGGGGGGTGGTTATGATAAACTGCCAGGTGGATGAGATGATGGAGAACAGGCGGCTGATGAACTCCCCCTCTCTCCCGTTCTGAGGGGCGTGTTGTGGTTCGGCGTGGTGTGTGTGATAGATATGTTCCACCCTCCGGTGCACCCAGAGATCATTGGGGGGGGCGGTTTATATATGCATTATCGCATGTCCCGCCACCGCCGTCATCTCGGCACCCCGTGAGGGATGGTCGGCAGCGCGCGGTGCGCTTTACGAGACGTTCGTGACAGCGAGCCTCCTCTTCTCCCCGCTCATCGTCGTAGGTTATCGATGCGCTTTTTTCGTGTGAGCTCTGCGAACAGTTTTCTCTTTATTTTTTAAATGTAATACACATACGCAGCAGGCTCATCAAACAGGGCTCACCTTGTGGCGCGTGGCTATGCTTCCCCATAGAGCCAGCTGTCGTTGTTTTTTATCGTTTTCTACCTCGACCCGTCGTATTTGCTGTGAAATTATAACAGAATCACATGAGTAAAACTGAAATATACAGTTAATTTTCAACGTGCCGTTTATAGTTTTTTATAATTTCCTATTTTTTATGCCATTGTCACACAAAAGATGTTTGTGCCAACAAGTGTAGATTGTTTACGCTAATTAGGATGATGGTATTACAGTAACTTAACCTGACTGCACTATTAATATAGCATTTAATCTCTTGTCTAACCTCATCATATTTTCTAACATTATCTTAGTATCCTCTTACATACAACCTGTGTGTCACATTTGTTTGTATACTTCTCCAATCCATAAATGAGTGTCAAAAACATACCTATTTTTTTGTAAAATGTGAAACAAACTCACCAGCTGGGTTGTGCTTCAATTGTGCTAAATAATGAGGTTATTCAATTTACAATGGGGCACATCTTGCCGTACCAGATTCCTTAGTTATGTAGCAATTATAATTCTTCTGATAAGTGATGCTATACCAACTTTCCCCCTACTGCACTGAAAGAAATATAAAAAAAAATCACGTAATCAATTTGAATCTCTAATTCATATGACACGGTATCTGTTGAGTCATGCATAGCTAGGCTAATTAAAATACTTCATAAAACGCTATAGGTGAATAACATAATAAAGAATCTTTACAAAACTTTGCCTCTGAGGAAATACACTTCACACTGAAAGGAAAATAAAAAGTTGTATTTCTCTGTAGGGATACTTTAAATAATTTATTCAATCACATGAAATGGCAGAAAACAGCCATTTCAGAGGATGTTTATTGACTTACATTGCAGCCAGTTTCGCAGATTAATGCTGCATCATTCTTGCTCAATAACGTACAATGTCAATAACGGTTGACGCATAACGCCCCGTGCCCACTACCTCCGTCAGTTGTCCGTTGCCCATTGACTTTGAATGGGGACGGTCGCGCAATGCATTGTGGATCCGTCCGTTGACTTGGAGCGTTCGCCACCGTCAAAAAGTTGAAAAATTTTCAACTTTTTCGGCCGCGACGGATCCGTCATCCAATCAGATCGCGTATGCAAATTTAAGCACTGTGACGCGACTCGGGCTCTGACGATACTGGAAAGCGGGAAAGCGGGAAAGCGGGTCATCTTGCCTCGCAACAAGCAGGAAGAAGCGGGAAGAACCCGGCGAAGCGATTTGATTGGCTGACGGTTGCCTCTTCAAAGACTACTCCCCCATCCGTCAGCCACGCCTTCCCACGTCCGTTGACTGACGGTGCAGTGGGCACGAGGCGTGAGTCTCACAAATAGGGTCCAGTTTGAAAACGCCCTTAGTTGTCTCTTCAGGATTCCATCACCAAGGACCGTCCTTTGTTTTACTGTGCAAGAAAACTCTTGACTCCTGAGAGCACATGGAGGGGATTGAACCCAGAACATTTATGGTGGGAGTCCATCGCCCCTGCTGCTACATTGACCCCTTTCAACGCAGTGCTTCTCAAACGCTGTGGTCGGGACCCGCTCGGCCTGACGTATGCAGGGTCGCTGGAGATCGCTGTCTCATAAGGCAGCGGTTCACACACCGAACGTGATTTGGGCCAAGACTTGCGACCCCCTTGTCCCTCCGAAAAAACCACACAGAACAGAACAGACTCCATAATGATGAGTGTGAATGGAGTGCGGCAGGACGTTCACAGCGACACTGATATCAGGGGAAGCTGTGGATTGGGCTAAAACAGAGAGCGTGACAGGTGTGTCTCATATCCATAATCAGCACCTTTCACTCCTTCCTTTATTTACTTCTAGTGATTTAGCTTAATTAAAGAAATAAAAATAAAAAATCGGCAAAATGTATCATCCGTCTTCATTAGCACTGCGCAGCGGCGCACGCACCAAAAATATGATTAAGCTGTCTTCAGGATCGGGCTTACAAAGGAGCTTGTGACACAAAGGAAATTACTGCTCACTTAACGTTGAGGCAGGTTTGAATTATCGCGTCGCAGAGGCGGAGCCGGCCCGTGCCAAGTGTTCTCCACTCATTAGTCATTAGTCACATTATTCCCCGGCCCAACCTGTCAATAACCGCTCGCCGGCATTAACAATGCATTAACAATGCATTTTGACTTGTTTTCCTTTCGCATAAATCCATCAAAAACTCCCGGCTAATTAATTCCAGTACCGAACAGATCAGTGTGTGATTAGCTGCGCGGTGTGCAGTAATTAAACCTAACTTCTCGACATGTGGTGCGTGTTTTTTTACGTACATGCTTTTGGCATGTGAAGTCCTTGGTTTATAATGTATTCAATATCAGTTTGATGTTTTACAACCAACTTTTTAATATCAATCCAGCGTCAAGGGTGATATCATCTGGTAGTGTTGATGGTGTTCCGACTCCAAGACAGAAGGTTTTGGTCTCGAACCCCAATTTCCGCATTTTACCTGAGAACATCCCTCAGTGTGAAGCCCTAAAACGTACCTGCTCATTAATGACGTGTCTCAGATGAATGTGTTGTCAGTCACTTTGGTTCTTAGGCCTTAATAGAAAGTCCTTGCAACGAGGGTAATTGCCACACTCCCCCCTAGGTGACTTTAACTGGGCTCCTCCAGACAAGGACAGAGTTGTGATGGTGTTCGAAGACTTTTGCAACTAATGGACAGATGCTCCAGGCAGCCGTGCAGGAGATCTCCCTGAGTGTGTGTGGTGATGGCAGGTTCAACAGGTGTGCAGCCTGACCCAGCCCCAGAGTCCAATCAGACAGACTCTGGCCAGGTAAGGCGGCTTAAACCAGCCATCATTCACACACACCCTCCACAGTATTGTAAAAGATTGGACGGAGAAAGAAAAAAGTTAAGGGAATTCCAAAGAAATACCAACTATTAAGTATAAGTTGTGAAAGTTTGGATTCTGTTTAGATTTTTTACTCCCACAACACATTGCTCAGTGAGCTCACTGCACGGCCATTATAAGACCGGGGGATGAACAAAGCATGAAACACTCGCCCAAGCAGATAACCACACAAAAGGAACAAAGGGATTTTGTACTGATATTAAATATTCATCAAGATTTCATCAAGTTTTTGGGGAAATGGCTGTGAATTTGCCGAGAATTTAGAGATAAAGACCTTGGGCTCATTTCTGTTTTGAGTTTTTGCATTGGCTAAACAACAACAGAACGTTTTTACAGTGTATTTTGCTCTATGATTGCATCAATAAGTTAACACTTCATTCACTTGTTAAGTGTGGGCAATTAATGAATCATTTTGTTCCACTCTCGCAAGTCAAGCACACCCCTAAATACAGAGAAATAATCTTCTGCATGGTTTGGGCCCCACAGTCTGACCCCGAGAGAGGTTCCAGTAGCCAAACCCTTGCAACACTCCCTTCAACTGTTAGCCAACATGGAAAACAGAAACAAAAACGCCTTAAATCCATCCTTTATCCACACACCAGGGCTCCGTCCAAGCAGAGCCGTACTCTGGCTGAATGATGGGCTGGTAAACGTGGGGAGAAGGGACAGGTTATTAGCCTACCGAGGAGGAGGAGGAGGAGGAGGCGGCGGAGGAGGAGGAGGAGTAGTGAGCAGGGGCGGGGGTTGAGCTCCCTGCTCCTAAACCACCGCCACCCACCGATAAAGCCGCTTCCCCTCCTTCTGTGAAAAATGAACTCCCACCAAATGTGGTAAAGCAGGGTGCATATTTATTCATGAGGGGCGGGGACAATCTTGTGTGTTAGGGAATGGTGACGTGGTTAGGGGGGGGGGATGGGTGCTTTGATGTATGATGCATGTTTCCTTCCTGCCAGCTTTTTCGCTTATAGGTGAGGAATATTATCTGTATTATTGAAAATCTATATTATTTCTTTATCTGATGATTGTGTGTTGCTACCTTTGAAAGGGCAGCATATTGTCACAGCTAATTCCCTCTGGATGTCAAAGGTCAGACGGGGGACATGTTTCAAAGGTCATGTTGCCATGTCCTTAACATCCTTAACAATGTCACCCCCTGTACAAGAAAAGAATGACATCATTTCAATGTATTTTCTTGGTCCAACACATTTTATGCTAGCAATCCTCTTGACATGCAGCTGCATGTAAGACTCCACCAATGACGCTGCTAGGTGTGGCTTTGTAGGCGCGTATTTGGCTATTAAAGGCACCCAGTGCAACTTTCGAGGCTTAAAAATAAACATTCAATTTCTAGTCTTTTTTACACGTAGTAAGTTTCAATAACTCCATACCATTACATACCGACATTTAAGCAGCAAAGATGAGACGTCGTTGTGTGGTGAGAACTGATACAAAATCGATAACAACAATGCCGCCATTTTCTTTATTTTTTGTAACCTACAATAAATAAAGCAGGCTTCCAGTCAATGGAAAAATGGCTTCTCCCCACCGGCGATTGTTGTTGTTTACGATTTTCTATCAGTTCTCACCACACAACGACGTCTCATCTTTGCTCCTTGAATGTCGATATGTAATGGTATGGAGTTATTGAAACTTACGTGTAAAAAAGACTAGAAATTGAATGTTTATTTTTCATTGAATGTTTACATAAAGTTGCACTGGGTGCCTTTAACAGCAAACATATACTCGGCCAGCAAACACAAAAAAGTGTATTCAAACGTTTCAAATCAGTACCGTGTAGACTGACCATTGTAGAAATGAAAAATTTGCCTCACGAAAACAGTTACGCGACCAAAAGTTCGGCTTTTGTATGAATCACATAATAAGCTGGTGGTTCTTTGAGGAGCTGGTGCCTGTGTATTAGTCAGGTCCCATCCTTGCGAGAGAGAGCATGCACGACATAACAGCTTTTAAATAACTTTGCTTAATCGTGCTCACCTTTTGCAGCTGTGTCTGATGCCTTGATGAGCCGCACCTGTGTCCCCTGTCACAGCTGCCACTATTCACGTCAACAACTTCCTCGGAGGCTTTCCCTCAGTCATCTTCTATCTTAGCAGTCGGATCTGAATGAAGCAGTGCAACGAACATAAAAGGAAACAAACATTTTAAATATTTTAACATTTGCAAAGTGCAGGTTTAAACACATCAGACCCAGTGTTCTAGTGCCCACTTCTACCTCGTCTGTCATTCACAGCAGTCTTTTTTCCCATCCGCCTTTATCCGGTGGTAAGTGTGGCGAGAGAAAAAACAATAATAGCTCAAGGATATTAATCAAGGTAGGCGTACGCATAAAAACTGGGACAGCAGGTATGGCCATGGAGGTAATTGAAACAATTGAAGAAAACCATTCACACACACACACACACACACACACACACACACACACACACACACACACACACACACACACACTTTCTTTATACATTTTTATTCATTAAAAAAAACGTTGAGTGTTCATTAAAAATAAATCCTACAGGTACATAATAATGTACCTGACATTTTCCCAAGGCATTGAGTGGCTGTTGAACCCCCCTATAATAGGATGTAAGAAACACGTATTCCACATCAAGGTAATCAGGTTAGCATAATTGATTGGTCACTACTTTCAGTGGAGAGACTTGGTTGCTCCACAGCGTTATCTGGTTACCACGTGTGATGCAGTGAAACCGGATACAACCGCAGATCTTATCCTGAACGCATATTACACAAAACGGCAGAATCAGGTTAGTATAATTGATTGGCCATGGCTTGGCTCTGTTATACCTTTGCTACATTACATTGTCTCGCTTCTAGGGTGCGATGCACTTCCAAGGGAAATATGATACCGATGTGAGTGTGCACGAGTGACGGTGTAAAGGCTTGTGTCAGGTGGCTCATCTGGATTTCATTAAGAGAAAGTGGGGGTACTTATAGCAAGAAGGCCGTCTCAATTATATCATAATGGATATTGGTTGTGGTTGGATTATTCAGGCAACCACATGGCCGTTTTTTGTCCCAATCGCAACAATTTATCTGTTTTACGGAGAAGTAACGGTCAGGGTCTAAGTTAAATCAGCATTGAATGTTGCATCAATATTTAAAACCAAGAAAAGTGTTTATTATCAGATGTGAACTAAAGCATTGTCATTATGTACGATGGAATTCTTATTACAAGGGGAATCTGCTTCAAAGGAAAATAACATCAAAGGATCAGACTCTGTGTATGATCATTGTAGCTTCGCTCCTGAGGTCCCTCAGGGTTCTGTCTTTAGTCCCATCCTCTTCGTACACCAAGTCACCTGGTTCTGTCACTCACATTGGTCTTTCCGACATCTGCCTGGCAGATTAATCCTGTGCTTTTTCACGGCCTGAGAACCAGGTAACAGCACGACTCTCTGCGTATCTGACCAACATCTCTCAGTCGGTTTGGACACAACACCTGAAGTTCATTCTGGACAAGACCGCTGCTCTTGTTCCAGGGAAGGCCTCTCTCCATCAACAACTGTGGTGCCTGTGCCTCGGAGCAGGAACCTGGGTGTGCTACTGGATGACCTGCTGGATGACCTGCTGTCCTTTGCTGCCAACATCACTGTGACCACCAGCTCCTGCAGGTCCATGCTGTCAGTGAGACCTCGTCACTCACCTAGGAGGTGCCAGGGATCGAACTAGCAACCTTCTGGTTACAAGTCAACCCGCTCTACCTCCTGAGCTAAGCCGGCCCCATCCTGTGGACAGCTCCGGTCCATCAATCACATCCAACACGCTCTATGCATGCCTAACAACTTGCTACTCCTTCACCACACGGGGGAACCCAGCAGCCGCTCAACTCAAACCCGATTGTTTGCCGTCCTGGCTCCGCGATGGTGGAACGAGCTCCCCACAGACACCAGGACAGCTGACACCCTCATAGTCCTGGCGCCACCATGGTGGAACGAGCACCACACTGACACCCAACCCGTCTTCCACCACAGGCTGACAACTCGTCTGGTCAGGCTGCATCTTGGCCCAAAATAATAACATTTCTATCCGTCGTTGCACATTGTTGCTTTCGAAGTAGTTTGCCTATTTGATTATTTTGAGTACTATCGTGTACTGGAATTATTTACTTTTTTATTTAATTATTATATTTATTTAATTATTTTATTTACATACAAATATCTATAAAGGTATAGATATATATATATTTATTCATTGTTGTATGCATTCACTGTGAGATGCTTTGGACAAAAACGTCAGCTAAATATAAGTAATGTAATGTAATTTAAACAACACTTTGTCTTACTCCCACCTGTTATCATCTAATGTCGTGCTTTTCTTAAGATGTTAGCCTTTGCGATGGCAGGGCCGTTATTAATGCGGTTTGAGCAGAGCCTTGCTTGGGGTGTGGCGTGATCTCCAAAACAGAGATAAATACTGCGCTTTCTAGTGATGAAAAGCAATTTGTTTTGTTTGGACCTTGCTGCTGCAGGGCAAACACAGAACTCGTAAGTACGGACCGCAGGTTGTCGAAATGACCTGACCGAAAACTTTCATGACTATTAATATGGCCACCGCTGGGCCGAAGCTTGGTCTGCTATTATACCCGACTGAAACTGAAAGACCAAGCAAAGCTTTTATCTGCACTGCTACGCGATGCCGCATACAGAGACCACATTATGACAAATTCACGTTTAAAGGAAACACTGGCGCATGGAAAGAGAGCATCGAGTTAAAAGAAAGGGATGATGGTTGATGGACTTTGGTTTCCTCCTCAGCGTATTGTTTAGTTTGGTCAATGTCTGTCTCGTTGTGAGCAGAAGTTAACCAACATGTCACACACACACACACACACACACACACACACACACACACACACACACACACACACACACACACACACACACACACACACACACACACACACACACACACACACACACACACACCACATGCGCACACAAGCCTTCAAACATAAGCATGCATGCCAAGAGATTAGCTCATTTACGTAACATATATGCACAGAAACAGATTCGGCATACGCATAGAAATACACACGAAGACACATCTAGACAGACGCTCGTATAAACGGATCGGAGTGGAGTAGAAAGGAGAAGGAGGTGAAGAGGATGAGGAGGAAGAGGAGGGTGTCCACTATATCCTCTCCATCAGCCTCGGTCCGAGGGAGGGAAGTAATAACAAGCCCTGCCTCAAAGAAGCATGAGATTGGGTCGAATTTAATGAAAACTCAGAGGGAGTCAAGGCTTTATCCGGCATTAAAGTATATCGTGTCCCTGGAAAAACACAAATCTCACAAATTGTCCATTATCTTATTATTGATTAAGACTCATGCAGATTTTACACAGACTCACTGCTCCTTCGAATACGAGGGGCATCCATTAGAAAATAAGTGTGGATAAAAGGGAAATAAAACAATATAAACTTATACATCTCATCATATAGAAAGCCATCTATTTTCATAATCACTCCGTGTCGGCAGATCAATATTTAATCTCATGGCTACTGATCAAATTGAATGCACTACGACTTGCTTGTTATTTTTTTTGCCGCCGTTGATTCTCGTCCAGCTTCAGGGGGAGAGAAGGGAAGCCAACAGCACAAAATATGAACCACCAAGAAATATCGAGGAGACGTCTACCTTTGCGTCACAGGTGAAATAAAAAAGTCAGACCCCAGCCTTGCGGGGGCGGCGGGTCTTGGAGGGGGGGGGGGGGGGGTGATGATTCACCCTTTGAAGTAAATTTGCCAGCTCTGACATTCTGCTCTCCTCTAAGCTGATTTTAGGATTGGTTGGGGAGAGAGGGAGGGGTGTGGGGGGGTGGGGGTGAGGTGAGGCGGACTGGACGGATCTAGTTTCAGAGAGTGGTCTCGGTTGACCCCCAAAGTGCAGTGTATCTGGTTGTGAAGGGAGCCGCTCTCTCATATCTCCTCCCCGCAGCTGGGAGCGAACGTGCCCCCCCCCCAATCCCCGCGACCGCCCCCCACCCCTCTCGGTTAAGATGTTTACTCCATCTCATCTCCTGGAGCCTGGGTCCCCGCTCGGAATAAGGAACGCTTTGGAAGCGAGATATTGCACCTCCTCAAGTGTTTGCGACGGATACAGGTTCAGCCAAATGTTACGGCGGATTTTAAGGTGACATTTAGGGGTCGGGGGCTGTTGCATGATTCGAAGCGGAAGAGCTGACCACGGACGAAGTCAAAAGTTTATTTCTATTGATCTTGCAAGATTTAGATAAGAGAACGGACGTCCCTGGGAGTAGCTGAATGTAGTAGCACTAGCTTTTACTATTCAGAGATTTAGCAGGCGATTTCAAATCCGAAGCATTTTAAGAGTGAATACAGATACAGGTCGTTAAGGAGCATGTCAGTCAGGGCATCGCTCTTTTAAGAAGACCTACAGCTAGACTGTGTACATTTGGGAATCAATCTGCGCTCTTTTCAGTTAGCAGTCCAACACATCTAAGCCACTACTTTATCCTCATCCTTAGTAGTATTACGTCAATCTCACTGAGAAAAAGTAAATATAATGTACATACAGATTAAATTATTCTGTAGGTAGGTGGACTGAATTAAAACGTGACACCCAGGCCTCCACTTGTGTGTTTATTTACTTCCTTGCGGGGCGCTATGGGCGAAAGCTTGCCCTTCTTCAGCTGCGGGGCTAGCTGGAGGATAGCTTCATTAGCATGTGGCTACATGCTAAGGGGTCCTAAAGGGGAGCAATAAACAGACCCAGGCCAACGGTCGGATCGAACGGAACCGACTAATTAACACACAAATGTACGTCTGCTCATGGTTAGGATGCAGAGCAGGTACGCTTGGCTCAGTAATAACAAGCAGGCGCTGCCTCTCAGCTAACTGGCAGAGGGGTGGGGTTAAGGTAGCATGTAGCCTAGTATCCCGGTGTGTGAGAATACACGTGGACGGAAAATCGTCATGGCGGTCTGATTTTCATCCTCAAGTCGGAAAGGATAAAAGAAAGACGGGGGGAAAAGGTTACTCTCTTAACGTTATGTCAAAGTGGCACAACTTTGACACGTTCGAACACGGCGAATGCTCTGCGTTGCATGTTCTCGGGGGGGGGGGGGGTACAAGGCATACTATAGTTCTGCTCCTTTGAAGCTCTGCAGGGGATCACCGCAGTAAACTGCAGCTTTACTGAGCATCAGGAGGGGTCAGCTTTTTTTTTTCTTTTTCAGCACTCCTCCTGCCCTTATAACAGAAAGCACACAGCGTCCTCCTCCTCCTCCTCCTCCTCAGACCTCTCCTCCACCTTCTGCTTCATCAATCTATTGCACAAAGTAGCGTGCCCCCAGCGGCCTCCTCGTGGGGATTCTCCGATGACCTCCACCTTATCTTCGAGTGTTCCAAGGCCGAGTCCCCTATGTGGGCGCAGCCTCGCTCCTGCTCATCCCCGTTCCCATGGGGACCAGGTGACTTCTTGTTTCCTTCCTTCCTTCCTTCCCCTCCTCCGACGTTGAATCGCACAACAAACAGCGCAGTGATTTCCTGGTCTTTGTTGTTAGGGATGGAGCTCACATACAGGGGAGGTTGAATGGACCCACGGTTAGCTGTCATTGTACTTGCCTTTTGTAGTAGTGCGGATGCTGTATGTTCTCTCCTATAGGGTATTTTAACAATATGCTGTTCCTATCTCTCATCTATAGTTATAGTATAGTGTTTTAACACTGAACTAATGATTGAAGTAATCATCGGAAGGGAAAATGACCCACGCACAATGTCACACACACACACGCACGCACGCACACACACACACACACGCACACACACAAAAAGACACACACTCACACACATAAAAGGTAGATGTGAAAGGGAATGGCGTTTAATTTACATTAAACATTTTCCAGGCACGTGTCAGACGGAGGTAAAAGCTCAGCCTCGGGCCATTGTTTTCATTCTTTTCCTCGTTTTATTATATTGTAGGCTATTTTAATGGTCGATAAAAGAGATGCTAAGTATTTTGGTGCTGGCATTATCGATAAAACCCTTTCAAATAATCTGCAGGACACAGACAAAAGTAAAAAAAAGGCCTGAATTTCATTTTCCTCACCTCATTGAATATTGAACCCATTTTGAACTCGAGCTGAGTAAAATAAACGACATTATCAAACGACATTTGAAATTCTGAATTCCCTTTCATTAGGACGGATCGCAAGACGTCTACAAGATGTAGCATGAAGCGTTTAGATTCCACACTGCAACATCTCCGCTCACACCAAACGAAGCACGTACGCACGGCCATTGATGGAGAGACAGGGAGAGGAAAGGAAGAAGAAACAAACTTGAGCCGTTTAATATTTTAGTATTTCTGAATGAGACATGACCCAATATTTCTTTATCACGTCCCATAAGCCCTACTTCGTATTGATGTACGGTCTGAAAACATGCCAGCGCTCGCGCACACACACACACACGCACACAGACACCCACACTCACACATAGACACACACAGACATACACACGCAGACACACACGTTGATGGGACCCGATAATATGGCATGGACTGCCACAAACATAAAAGCCTTGAGTTCCAAAAATTCTGTCTCAATTTCTGGTAGGGGGGTGGGGTGGGGGGATATGACCCAGCGAGGACAGTAAGGGGGGGGGATCCTCACTCTTTCCTTTGTCACCCTGTTTGATGGTGAGGACCGAGGCTTAAAGTCCGACTCAGCATATTGATAAATAATGGAAAGGCTTTACGTAATTTTCCTGGGCTTCCTGCTCTGCCTCGCTCTCTACATTAGGTGCAGAGAACAGCGGAATACGTGGTTGCTAAGTGAGACTTTAGCAGGAGCGGTCACTTGAGGTTAGAGATCGGCTCCATCTTCAAGAAAGGACCGTTTGAAATTGTCTTGAAAAGTGGAAATTAAATGAGTGCAGATTGTTATGTGAGACGTTCATGTTGAATCGCAAGTTGCTGTAACAATTATACAATCTATATTGGAGGTACAAAAACTAGTTAGTCTACTGGTTGAAGACATCATTAGTGTAGATTAGAGACACACAGGCAGACAGGATAACAACAGATAGCTACACTTTAATACATCTAATAAACAAAGACCTAACAAAGATCTAATAAACAAAGATTTAATGGTTACAGTTTCTAACGAGTTCCACACCGGAGGTGTTCAGCATGGGAGTCCCCCACATGGGAATCAACACTTTACATGCTAAGGTATTGAACCCCTAACCTTGGAATGATAAGGTTATGGGTTCAAAACAGGACCATTGTATCCTCGGAACCAAATGATTCTGGGTAGTCATGTTTATTTATATCCCCCCCCCCCCCCTCCCCCCGTCTAGGCAGGTTGGCCAATCAGGTCAATCACAGCCATTGATCTAAAATAGAGCGGGTTTGATACGATGACTGTACGATCAGGCATTTCCATAAACAACCAAGATCGCCGTCGCTGATGTGTCACACTTGTCATTGCTGTGATTGGTTGTTGGTCTATCCAATCGCATCCAGGGGCATTTTGTCTGCGACCGTTGATTACGCCTCTTGTGACTCGAATATGAACTCAGAGGCTCCAGACAAACACGCCTTTGTGAATTGGTCTGGCGATAAAATGTGCATTAGTCTTGCGGTGTCAGGCTAGGACGATTGTACCCACTTCAACACATAATGACCTGTTCGGAATGATGAATGCTATTTGCATCGTTGTGCATTCTGAATGCGCAATCCAAGTATCTTGTGTGCTTTGAAAAAAAACACAAGCAGCTCAGAAAAAACCTCCTATGAATTTTGCTTGATCTTTGTCGCATTCTCTGGATGTGCAAGCAGGATATTGGGAAAGATATAGTTCAACCAATTCGGTCTCAAAAGTAATGGGATGTCTTTAGAACTTCGTACAAAGATTCAAACACTCACTTCAAACCAACCCACTTTTAAATACTTCTAAATCGTCATCCCGGCCTTCCCGTCACACAGGAAGTAGGACCTGCATGACAGCCAGGTACGAAACCGATGACAAACTCTGAAACTCGCACATAAGGGGAACATATTCCACTTCCATAAATGTCATCGCCGACGTCCAACGCGAAGCCAGGTGGAACACGGGTCACGTCGTCGCTCTGCGAGGAGCCGTTAAAAGCATCTCCTCGCTCCTTCGGTACATGCACTGACGCTGAAGGGACGTCTTACCTCACTGGGTATTTACATGCATACAAACATGTTATTAGCTCAATAATTGTCACCCTCACTTGGAAGGAACTGCGTGGTTGAATCTGTTCATCACCGGTCACTGCAGCAGAATGCTAGCACCAGCTGCTAAAACTAGGGACGGCAGTGATGCCTTTGTATTAACACTTTTCCATACTGATTGAAGATGTAGCCCTTCCATAAATAGAAATCATGCTAATTATGCAACATTATATATTTGACCTTGAATAATTGTATTATTCAAGGTCAAAGTTACCAATCGTAGGCAGCCAAGGCAGAAACTTCTGTACGTAAACATGAATCCATCATTCGTCTAATATGAGTTAATTTTGTTTTGTTCATGGTAAAAACAGCATGCTGCCTATTTAATGCATATTCATGCATATTGCATAGTATTTACTGACAATTGTGCCGTATAATTAGTTAATGACTGCCTTAATGTATTATGCATTAGTCATAGTTTACACTATAATCTTGCTTTCGGTGCAGACCATTTTGGAAATGATGCCGACATCTATCTATAGATGATATCTGAACAATAAATGGCAGACAAAAGGCTTTCGAAATGCTCCATTGAATTGAACAGGGATAAAGTCAAACTAGATGAATTAACCTACACAGAGATCCTACACAGCTGTCTGATAGCCGTACGCAAGGAAAATGTAATGTTTTTCCATACGCATTGATTACATAATACACTTGGGCAGACGTGTTGAGACAAACTGACAAGGGGAGGGAGTGGGGAGAATTCTGCGTTCTTCAAAGAAAGTGTGCTGAATTATTCAATGAAGTTAATGAAAGTTCATGAAAAATGCAAATCTTTCAAACTGCGCCGCCCGTGACAGAAGTATCTCTCACTACAATTGATTGTGTTTTTTTTTTTTTTTGCCCCGTTCCGTTTCAAATAGTTTACGCCTTTCCCCCATGAAGGAAACTCCCTCGAGTTTCTTGTATGAGTTGAAGATTAAGCACGCATAAACTACAGGGCTATATTTGGTTGTCGTATTTGCCCTAACAAAAAACGCAATTTCTAAGTAGGTTATTTTGTCGAGGCATGTGAATGAACATGGATTAGCTATGGGCAATTTCCCAGCATTCCCAGACACAGCCATGTTTTGCCTACATTTTCCCTGCGACGCTCTCGCTTTGGAAAAGGCCCGGTTCTGTGAATGGTATTCTTCTCTGTTGATGTCATGCGTCTGTGTACCAATGCCAACCTCCTTTTCACCCCCCTAAGAGGATTAGCTGTATGAAGGTGAACGTGTCTTTGCTTTCCCAGCTGCTGAAAGATCTCCCGTATATGAGCCATCTGGGCGGCGGATGCATAAGATGGCCCATTTATTAAAGCCGTCCCCTGTGTGTGTCTCTGTGTTTGCAGCAGATATCGGTATCCGGGCCGTTTACAGGGCCAGGTAATGTAGGAGGAATTGTTGCATGATTTTTCAGGATCTTGAGTTCAGATTCAGACATGGGTTGTGCACATTGGACTTGCAAATTTTACATAGGATTCTTTCTTTGGACACTTGGGCATAATCAATTGTCCTTATGTCCTATTTTCAATAACAAAAAATATTAAAGTGCTGCTAATCAAGTCACTAATTGACCCGTATTGATTTGTGCCCTTTATCCAAATGTGACTTTTATTTGGCATAGGGTTTGGAGGAACAATAGTAGGTATTACAGTTAGTAAATCTGCTTGTTGTGATGAATTCATAGACAGATTCAGATTTCAAACTTGAACTACGGTTCAAAGCGTATCGAAGTGACAGGGACAATGGCCCCTACAGATAAATTGAGATTTAAATTTGTATTATTAAAAAAGAGGAACATTACAAACAGAACCGGAAACCGTTTAACATTTCCTTTCAAGTCATACATTTTCCCAAACACTAATTCACGCACGCATGATTGATCGTCGCAATAGCCGTGTGTTAAAAACATTGTGAAGTGAATCTATTCTTCTTTTTTAATCCAGATTCATTTCATTCATTCCCCCGCAAACAAATGAAGTAAAACATCGGTGTACCGTTTTCCGTTGTGTTATATACGGGTTTAATCAACGGTGACGACTAAACAGATTGCTGTGTGTGTGTGTGTGACGCAGCGACACTAATTAAAATCATAAGCACTGCGTAATGAGCAATGTATGGCTTCAGAGGCGTGACTGTGCTAGGGGAGGTGCTCGAGGAGAGGGTCGGCCATTATTCAGCTTATCCGAGACACCCGATAGCTGCCGGAGGAGATGGTAGGTGAGGCCACAGTGAATCCCAAACGGAGATCTCATTAACTTTGTGCAAACTAGCCTGGGCACAGGGTTCATGCATAAAGATGGTGGGGGGGTTATCGTGATATATTGAAGCCAATATTGCCCCTCACAGCATTGGCGTTATGCTAATGTTGACCTGCACAAAACATGGGCTTGTGGTTTCACACAGAGGCTGATATTCAATTTAGTTATTTATGGGTTTCTTATTTTACCGTCCTTCTGTTAAATCTCTTGTTTCCCCTTCGGCGTGCGGACGAGCCGATGAGAAAATCAAATGAAACTGAGAAGAGTAATGAAGAGTAAAAATCATCTGAGCCACTCGTTGGTAGACTATAGAGGCAATCAATAAAGGATGTTTTGATGATTTCCAGCATAGAGCAGACGAGAATATAACAGAATTTAACTAGAAGCTGTCAAATAAACGACGTAGGGATTGTTATTGCCTGGTGAAAGTACCCCGTTTTCAGATGGCCGTTATAATTTCAAGATGATCGTATTGTGATTGAACTTGTTTTTACTGCAAAACGAAAAAATCGTAATTTTCTTCACTGTGACAATCTGTCCCAGATGAAGCCTTTTTGAAATGACTTTGGCTTTGCCGCTTTTTTGTTTCATCATTTCTTTACTCAATCCCATGAAATTCATAGAAACGATAGCAAAATAATCGAAAATAAACCATGAAATTAGTAATATGTAAGATCTGTTTGTTACGGCTGTAAATATGCATATCAAAGCCTTTTAAAACACATTTATACACACCTTTATTTGACCATTGATGTGTCCCTGAGAAGTGGTATAAATTGTCCACACACCCAAATAACGTTGGCTTTTTAACAGGCACAATAGAGTGTTTTGAGGGTGTTTTGACTCCCAGCCTAAACACGCTCTTCCTGCAGTGAATCCTGAATGCTGTTGGTAAGATTTGAGACCTATGTTTAGAATATTAATTCCATAGTCATCCGTCAGATACCAGTGAGTGAGATGTTCTGTGAGAATATCTGTTCTGGTTGATAGATTTGAGACCTCTCTTTCCCCGTTAGGGGAATCGGGGAATCTCTACACTGATTGGTTTGGGGAATCAATCTTGACTATCAATTGCGTGCCCACACACTGTGTCATCATACCTCCATCGTAGCTGAACGCAACACTACTCAGCTCAGGAACAGAGGAAGGAGCAGAGAGGGAGGGGCGTTTATTTTCAAGATCATGCTCTCTTCTGCGTTCTCCATCACAACTTTCAAATGTTACTTACAGCATCTTTTTATTCTACTTTTTATTCATGACAGGAGGTAGAAACGGGAGTGGTTATTATCGGAAACAAATCTCTTCCCGTCGCAACCGCAGATATGTCAGTGTCTCTCTGACTACGGGTTTGAGACCGTGACTCACCTCTGGAACAGAGTTAGAAGTTACAGGCGAACCTGCCGCTCCATGACATTCAGAACTCAGATGTGCTATAATTGTGGGGAGATGGCTTCTCTGATCACCCCACGACGGAGGCAGACGGCGGATTCAAACAGTGAATGCCAATTGCAACTTTGAAGCAATAATAGCGAATAGTGATATGAACTCAATGGCATTTTTCCAAAATCGACGCTCTTTAGTCAACAATTCATGTTGCGTTTTCAATTTTCAAGAGTTTAAGAGAAAGAGAAATTTTGTGAATCATTTATAAAGCGTAGGTTGATGATCTACTTACTATATACAATCTGTTCACCGTGCTTTATTAACAATTTATAATGCAGCAGATAGCCATCACTTTAGATGAGCTCACAGAATCAATCCAGCCTTAACATGAAGTTTATAAATGCTTAGTAAAGGCATTGATAGTCCTCACTTGAGATTTCCTTTAACAAAAAACTTAACTAATGCTTTCTACCCAGCTCACCTAATCATGAATCACAGCATTAGTTGTAGGAATTATGTAAATAGTTACTATTGAGGCATCATGTGTGAACAACGCCTTATAAATGAAGGAATTCACTAAATACTGCTTTAGTAATGCTTCAAAGTTGCAGTTATTCTAAAGTCCGACCCCCTTTTCAAGTTCATTTATTTGTACAGCCCTTAGCGATGTTAGTCTCCGAGGCTGTCCCTGGCCCCTCAGTATACGACAGGCCCTAACCCTAAGCCCTCTATAGGCCAAATACAGCAATATAATATGGGAGGAAACCTTGAGAAGGAGCACAGAAGAGAGTTCCCTCCTTCCTGAGAGCAATAGGTGCCCAATGGACGTATATTGGTAGCATAAAACAAAGCAGAAATGAAGGTTATTTCCTTTATGGTTTTGACCCTAAAACTGATTGGGTGAACAATACTAATAAAACTAAAACATCAAAAAGTTTCAGGCCACTGCTTGTGATTAAATCACACACACACACACACACACACACACACACACACACACACACACACACACACACACACACACACACACACACACACACACATTCTAACATGTGTGTTTTCACAAGTTACCAAACCCCTGAACGAATAAGCAGCCAAAGAGATCCCGAAATAAACCAGTCTCATCAATATTCGCCTAATGACGGCAACAACAAGAACAACAAGCCGAGCACAACGCCATTACCGTCGCCACGGAGACATGCTTCAACGACATATTTAGCACGCACAGGTGATGTATGCGTCTCTGTTGGACGAATCAAAACTCGTTAGGCTACTGTGCCCGGGGCCAGGCAATTTCCTGGCTGGGCTAAGAGTAGCCAGGCCCATCTATTACAACACCTGTGGGAGAGTACACACACACAGAAATAAACGCACACACACACACACACACAAATAACACACCCGTACACACACACACACACACACACACACACACACACACACACACACACACACACACACACACACACACACACACACACACACACACACACACACACACACACACACACACACACCGTACACCCCATTACCGCCATGTCGTTAGCTGCATCACTGCAATTGGAAACACACCGAATTGTTGCCTTGTGTTAATTATTCATTGTTTACAATGGTTACTGGCGGTAACCAATGAGGACAACAGGATTTAGATTGCAACGTTATTGTTATTGTTTGTTTTTCTGTGTCTTGCTTGGGTTTCGCAGAAGAGGGAGTAAGTAAGTGGGACTCTCTAGAAGGGCCTTGTCTGAGATGTAGAAATGGACGAACGGAGAAACAGGGATGTTGTGTTGTCTTGTTAGTCTGAATACTAATGTGTGGACGGTTGTCATGGTGGCGGGCTTTTTGTGTGCAACACCTGGGGCCCGGTCTCAGGCTACCAACCCGAGTCCGATCAATCAATCACTTTAAACAATCACTCAACCGTTCAATAAATCATTCCACACAACACACACATCGTTCCCTCGTCGTCCCCTTGGTTTTGGGTTTGACGAAACGTGTCTTTCAGTGCTGACTCTGCAATATAGATGTTTGGGATGTGATGTAAATCATGAAAGAATGTGTGTCGCCATTGATGCTTTCACTCGCTTTGAAGGTCTCGGATGAACCTCATTGTCTTATCGGTATTTTCTCACTGTTGAGACGACAACGTATACAATGCTACAGTACATAGCATTGTATCTTCCTCTTTTCCAGACTGTCTTAAAGGCGCAAGAGGCAGGGTGACTACCAGCTGAAAGATTCTGGGTTCAAAACCCAATGGCTGCAGTCTACCTGTAGTTATCCTTCCGAAAGATGCCCTTAAACCCAATTCTCTTAATCCTTTGGATAAATTTGGCTATTAGATTCTTCGACAATTTCAAAATTGTTCTACATTTTACTACATCCAAATAAACTTTTCGTGGCGGGGAAAATGATCATAATTAACCATGTATAATTGTATAAGTTAGTATAAGTTAGATGTCAAGTTACCGTGACATCATTATATTTATAAAGAAAAATTAAAATAGTTTTAGAACAGGTTATATAAATGATTCTTCAACATTCTCTTAAAACAGTCAGTATTATTATTGCATCTTATTTCTAGAGGTAGAGAGTTCCATGCAACTGGTGCGTAGTTAGAGAATCTCCTGGCATCTACTTTCGTCTTTGCCGTTCTGGATATCTTCAGCTTGAAGTTGTCACCTGGTATCTTCGATCTGGTGTTGCAAGTGTCTGATGCTACCTCCATCTCAACAAGTTCTTTAAGGTAGCAAGGTGCATTAACATGAACTGTTTTGTTGGTCAGTAGACAGACCTTGAAGAAAATCCTCTGATCTATTGGGAGAATGTGGGATTTCTTGTAGAAGGTCAGTAGTTCTGTCTTGGATTTTATAGATGAAACGTACCGCCCCATTTAGGATGGACTTTAGCTTCTTTAATCTGGTCTTGGGTAAAGAGAGTTACAGTAATCTATTTTAGATATGACTAATTGCTTCACCATCATGAGCTTGATACCTTCGTCAAGATAGCGACCAATGGTTCTCAGGTTCATCATTGTCCAGCTGCATTTCTTCTTCACACTGTTGATCTGTCTTTCCATTTAATGATAATACAATTATTTGTCTGAGAACCAATTAGTCTGTTTTTACTTGATTTACGTGTCCCTTTCTTTCTATGAACACATAACCCATTCTATCCATAATGTAGAAAACAACAACAAACGAAATAAAAACAAATCACCCAATCAAACAAAACACAAACTTTCTCCTTTGAGAGGAACCAATTCATCATCCCACGACAAAAACGGTTAAACACTGCCTCAGCCGTAACCTCAATACGTTGCTCTCTGCGTTTGTTTTCTTAGGAGACCTTGAATTCAATAAAATGTGTCAAACTAAGCTACAGAGAGAGGACTTCATCGCTCACGAGCTAATGATGTTGATCTCTCCCGTTATCCTCATCGTTCCGCCTTCTTTACATCTTTGCATAAATTCCACTGGGTGCCTTGGGATAAGTTTTGAATACAGGGAGATAAAACGATATTGTTGATGCTGGGATGTTCCAACTCCAATGGCAAACGGTGCTGGGATCGATCCATAGTGTCCGGAACATAACTGGTGTCCTTAAACAATCCCTCCTCTCTCCTCAGTGATACGTGTCTGAATTCACAGTAAACCCCTTAGTGGCTAAGTAGAATAGGGTCAGCTCCCGATCAAACCAGTATCCCTCGATGGTATGCAATGCCTGCACAAGCCACACTGACGACTTCCCTCACACCCCGTTTTCCTCTGTGCCCGGTTTGTTTATTCGTCGACGTGTATCGAGTCCGGGAGAACATGCCTCAGTGGCAGAATACATAAACAACTTGCCCTTGGCTTGCAGTGCGGTCAACAATAATCTGCCTCGCCCCCCCCCCCCCCCCCCCCCCCCACCTCCCCATCCTCATCTATTTCCTGCGTTGGTACAGTAACCAGCGGGGGGGGGAGGGAGAAGGGATCGGGGTAGACTTCACGGAATAAATCGCTTTCCAAACAAGACAAATACGGGGTGAATCGGGGTGAAGGTGTTCTGGAGAAGAAAACACCCCCCGATGCAGGTTTATCGGCGAGCCCCATCCCTCTTTTCTTTATTCTGCTTACTTTGTAAGTTCTCACAGAACTTTGTTGTCTCTCCCCGGCACTGTCCGCTTGACATGCTCTCTCTCTTCACCTCTCGCCCGCCAAATGATTATATGGTTATACCAGTCAGACACGGAGTACAGAGTACAAAAACAAGGATCAGCCTCGCTTTCAAGGATGAGAGAGAGAGAGAGAGAGAGAGAGAGAGAGAGAGAGAGAGAGAGAGAGAGAGAGAGAGAGAGAGAGAGAGAGAGAGAGAGAGAGAGAGAGAGAGAGAAAGAAAGAAAGAAAGAAAGAAAGAAAGAAAGAAAGAAAGAAAGAAAGAAAGAAAGAAAGAAAGAAAGAAAGAAAGAAAGAAAGGATACCCTTCTTGATCTTCTCTTGGAAAACCCGCTTAAGGGTTGCACCGTTGGCGATGCCATGAGTGTATCAAGCAGTCGCCGGCGACCACTGAAACAGAAATAAATAAAGAACTCTTTGCGAAGAGCTCAGCGTTCTGTCATTGTGTCTGAAGAGAACCGTACTCCCCTGCCTACCTTGTCACTGAAATAGGGCGACGCCTGCTTGACGCGCTTTGACGTGCGCTGACACAGATTCAGGAGGCATCATAGGGGAGCAGAGCCACGAGAAACCATCCTTCAAACACGCCAGGGCAAAAGAACAGGAAGAAAGAAGTGCGAATACCGTTGAAAGTTTATCGTCTCTGTGAGGCTGTTGCGTAACCGACTTTTTGTTTTTGGACGGTTGTCATCACTGTCAGCCATTGGTTGGCACTTTGCAGTTCATTGGACAGTGGCCAGTGGTTTCATCTTTTTTTTTTTTACCGCTGCTGGAAGAGTTTGGGTTCATTGGAGGGCTTGTCAGTAATCTGAGATGATTATTGGATGTCGGTGTCAATCAATGTCGGATTTATGGATGCCTTTTTGGCTGATTCCTTGACTATGACAGAGGGTGATAGCTTATTGGTTGAATGTTGGCAGTAAATGTATCGTATTGGTCGACTGGTGTCATGTTGTTGTTTTTTTATTGGAGGAGTGTTGACAGTTGGTTTCAGTTGACTTAATCTCTATTGATTGAATCGCCCTTTCTGGAAACTCGTGCCAGCCCTTCTCAGCCGTCACTGACAACGCAGTGGTCATATTTCGGTTGTCATGTTGTTGCATGACACCAATACAATAGTGAGATGCCATGAAGAACTAGGATGAATGTTGCAGCAGAAATACGATTCTTATCGCCTTGAAATGGGAGAAAGGCCTTTACCAACACTGTTTACCAACACTATTCATGTTCAGTCAATGCTGGTATTAATAGCAGGCTGAACATGTAGCCCCATACCTTCATGATCGTTTCGTGGTTTGTTTGTCCAACATGGTAACGGTCATCCTTATCTTTGCCGTTTACTCAGGTTTTTAAGACAAGTCAATCACGTTTCTGACTTTGCCGGAACACTTGTTCTCTGTGTGTGTATTGATTCACTCATTCACGTGATACTACTACTAAAGAGTATTTTCTTGGGTAAGAGGATTACATAAAGCCTACGGCGAACTTGACCACAGTCTTTTTTTAAACCTTTTATAGCGTCTCTACCTAACATTCTCTCTCCGGCTTTCAGAGGACGGTTCTGTCAACGCAGTCGGCGATAAACACTTGGACTTGAGCCATCACATTCCAACGCGACTCCAATGACGCTTTTTTATCTTATTATTGTTTCTCAAGAGCAAATAAATCCCGATATTAATGGCACAAACGCCATTTGGGCCACATCTTTTCAATTGTGGAATTCTTCAAAGTCTGCATTGTGGCGGCGGTTATGTCCTGAGGTGGCGAGAGATACAGGGGTGTGAAACAGGGATTGTGTTGGAGGAGGAGGAGGAGGAGGATAAGAAGGTGGTGGAGGAGACCGAGGGTGGGCAGGGGGTAGGAGACGCTGCTGGTCATGGATGGCCTCCCTGATCTCCATATCTCCACGCCACAGCCGCGTTCTCAGGGGTTACCTCGTCTGACTGGCGATGTTTTTTGCCTGATTTTGCCGGCGTCGTGTGCAAAATCCACACACACACACACACACACACACACACACTAGTATGTAGACAAGGAACGTGCTAGATATCTCAGGGAAAACTAATCTCCTCGCCTCTGTCCACACCCAACGTTGCCCCTTGTGGCGGGGGGTGGGGGCGCGGTGTATACTAAACATGTGCATATGCAGAAAGATAACGAGAGGCTGGTCAGAGCATGGATTAATTTGCGTTGCAGAAAGCAGGGATTGTTTAACCTGTTTCAGTTTATTCTGAGCGGGATTCAGAGCATTTTTCTCGACTATCTTTAATGTAATTGACATCCCGGATAATTGTTGAACAGTTTGGAGGAGAGGACCAGATAGAGAAAAATAAAGTGACTCTTTAAAAGAAGAGACAAGATGAACATTATGTGAGTTACATAATGCTGGGAAAGAGTGAAGAAAGCTTTTGGGAAACAGTTTTCCACAATATTTGTCATCACATATGAATATGTAGTGCATGAAAGAAACTGCACATTATATATATATATATATATATATATATAGTGGCAACCCGGCCCGACACAGCGGCCCTGGGAGCCCAGGGGGCAGGTGGTGCAGGCGGTCTACCACCCTTCTCCCCCAGAGGGCGCCAGGGACCGCAAGGGGAAACACCTGCGATGGAGGAGGGCGATCAGACGCAGGTGAGTGGTATGAAAATGGAAGCGGAGACTGTCTAACGAGAGAACGTGCGGGTCCAGCATAGGATCGCGGACCGGACCGAGAATCGCTTCCCGGACGGACCACTGCACCAGAGACCCGTCCCCGAGGAGGCCGACGGGCCACACGGACGGATCGCCGCATCCCAAGACCGGGACAAGAACGCGTGAGAGAGAGAAATGGCGCGTTTTCACTGCAGGGTGCGGTACGGTTCGGTTCGCAAAGGTGCGGTACGGTTTGCGTTTCCACCGCCAAAAGTGGGAGTGACCCGGACTCAGTCGTACTCGTTTTGACCTCGTCTACAGTACTCCTCCGTTGGGGTACTGAGACACCTGATAGGGTGCCGGAAAATTCACGCTACACACCCCCTCCATTGATTGGTCGACAGAATCGTAACTTCCGGGCGACGTGGGGATAAAAACAAACAAACAGTAGACTCGAGGTATTATTCTTTACAATGAACATGTCGCGTAAAACGCTGTTGCTGGACGACTTCCATGGTAGCTCTTGGTTTAATGTGTCGCGTTCAACTTTTCCATTGTTTTTATTGAGCAGGCTACACTGTTTCGCGCTGCTATGATGTCACAATGTTTACGTAGCTGCCGTGGTGATCGACATCCGGCCTACCATAAAGGGTACTGCCGGCGGTGGAAACGCGACCTCGGAACTGAGCTGGGCTATACCGCCCCCCTCCCTACCGGACTGAGGCGTACCGCACCCTGCAGTGGAAACGCGGCAAAAGAGAGGACCGGAACGTCCACAGAGGCTCACGGAGCCCAGACTTTGATTTATAGTTCTGCCGGGATGGGAGATTCCCCCTTTTGTGTAATTTACATTGAATAAGTGCGCCGTTTTCGCAACAGAGACGTGTACTGATGGGGGGGGAGACGGGGCACGACGGAACCGGGTTACCACTCTAGATTGTGGCATCCCGCCCCATAAACCTCGGCCCGGGCGGGTCCGAGGTGAGGTGGTGGACGGCGTATACCGCCGCCACCCACCGACCGGCGACAGAGAGCACCACTGCTCTCTCCCCAATCAGCGTGATTGGGGGACACCTGTTGGACGGAGCAGGAGCCATCTTAAAAGGGCCACGAGGACAGACAGAAGGGACCGGGAACCACGGAGAGCAAGGAAGCCCAAGGGACGACGACACGTTAGAGGCTCACGGAGACCCTAAGTCTATCTTGTATATGGACCCTGTATACCCCGGTTTCCTGTTAATAAATGCCGAGTACGGCTTGAACCCCGACTATTCGACTCGTTCATACCTGGAACCCGCACCAACGAGTACCGGGTTACCACAAGATATATATATATTACACACACACACACACACACACACACACACACACACACACACACACACACACACACACACACACACACACACACACACACACACACACGTGTGTGTGTATATGTATACACTAAATATATGTACAAATACAGATTGATATTTTTCAGACTGTGGTAGCCATACAACTCTCACAGACTACTCTACTCTACTCGACTAAAGTGGCCAATTGTTCCGCTAACCAGAAGCGTCCTGCTGCTTCCTGCCCCCCAGAAACAGTCGAGCAACACGCTTCTAATCAGTGAACAAAGAAGGGAGACGGGTAATGACTTTTCTCATTTTCTCTCGGCTAGTCTCCTTTTTCGGCAGCCGAAACGCTTTTGGCAAAGTCATTAGTGTTTTTCTTTTTGCTGTTTTATGTTCAGCCAACTATTTGAACAGCATTATTTTAAGCATCCAAGATTCACGTGTGTGGAATGCTGCTTGAGACAATATCACATTGAATGAATAAATATGGCTGGGAAATACATATATTAGGCTATAAATAAACAAATATGTAGATTAATCAATATATTGAAACAAATAAATACATTTTAAGTTAATTTATTTAATGCCACATTTATTAAAAAATTCAGTCTTTATTTATTTAATAACATCTATTTCATAATGCCACATCTTCTATATTCAAATGAGTGGGGTGTGTTTATTTCAGACCAAAGAAACAGCACTGAGTCACTGAATATACAGCAGCACTAAATATATGAGAAGCGGTACTGTTCCGGTAGATGGAAGGACATTACTGAGACAGGGCTTGTGTATATAAGGTGGACAACCGGTTGTGCGGACAATATTGAAGACACTGAGGGGTCCTTAGTTACCATGTTATTCTCAGCAGATCAATTGATCAACATGGTTTATCAGGGGATACTATTTAGCCCATATTGAAGACTTTTTAGTACCATGTATTTGTGTTGTCTGGTCTATCAACCCCTAGAAATCGCTGATCCTTTGCTCTGAGAAAACCACGCCCCATTTATTTGAATATAACAGATGGAAATGCGGCATTATGAATTGAATGTTGCATTATGAAATAAATGTTGCAGTTAATATATGAATGGTAATACTTTCAATAACAATTTATTCATTTATTTCAGTTTATTGACAAATTTATATATTTATATTTATTTATTGTCTCATTTGTTTATTATGTAATTTTCATTAAATATCGACTAAGATGGCATTCAAAACACGTGAATTACCATGAAAAATTATGCTAATCTTAAACCCTGTCTAGACCTGAGATAAATACATTTTTTCAGGGTCAAAAAGTAATACAATCAACTAATACATTCCAAATTTTATTTACCTTTCGCTATTATTTAACCAAAAATACAAGCCTGCCGAATCAACATTAATAAATTTGGCTAGAAGCATTGAAAAGAAATATGCCAACTTCAGAAGTTGTTTTGTATTCGAACACTTCAAAACCTCCAACCACATTACAGGGTACACACAGAGCCCTATGTCGGCAGAGTAGACAACGCTGCAGAAGCGACATTGAAATCTCTGAGACCCTTAAAAACACTTCACAATGGATGGCTTTCATACCTTAAATTCACCCAAACAAACACACAAACACAACCACGTACACACACTTGCACACAAATACACACACACACCTCTCAAGGCGCAGCAGGCGGCTGGTAAGACCTGCCTCTGTCACAGGGCCTCTGAGCAGCACCTCCTGACCTTGGCTGTTGCTGTTCTGCCGGAGGTGATTGAACCGGCAGCTTCAAAACACCTCATGTTTTATTATTGAGATTTCAAGAGAACAGAAAGACGGAGAGTGAAATGGGAAAGAAAGGACCAAGGAAAATACGGATCAAAGTTGACCAGGAATCATCAGGACAGAATATATTGTTCAGAAAATAATATTAAAAACGTGACATAATAACTGAAAACAAAGACATATCAGGAGGGTAAAGGGGAAACATGATGGGTACCCTGCCCTCGTGGGAATGGAGATCACTCATGTTTTAGATGGATGACCTTCTCACTGAGAGAGAAATCTTCGAAAAACAAATCAATAAACCAAAGAAACAAAACAAAACTGGATGCAAACAACAATTTTAATAGTAAATCAACAAAAGCTCTCCCTCTCTCTCGCAAGAGGACAGAATGTGTCAAAATAAGAGCCCTATTTGATCATCTCTAAATAGTTATTAATTAATGTAAGAATAACGAATTTTCGATGTTTAACCTCTCATTATTATTCAATCATGCATGGGAAATTACACCACAGAGGGGATGCATATTAATTAGGAATTTCCATATTCATGTCCAGCCCAGCAGTTTGCTTCATCGAAATACAATACAGAAATCACATCCCACTTATTTATTTATTTGCGAAATCATGACAAAAAATATAACACCAGAATGCCTTCATCACAGCAAAAAGAAAATCGATTAAAAGATTGACGATTACTATAATCAAGTTGTCTGAGCGAGCGATTCAGCGCTGTCGCGAAGACCGTTGATGCCGGAGCACAGCTTGACATCGCTTAGCGTCCCGTCGCTACTACCACCAGAGAGAGAGAGGCAGAGAGAGAGAGAGAGGCAGAGAGAGAGGCAGAGAGAGAGAGGCAGAGAGGCAGAGAGGCAGAGAGGCAGAGAGAGAGAGAGAGAGAGAGAGAGAGAGAGAGAGACGCAGAGATTATCTCAGACCAAAGAAACAGCAGTGAGTCACTGAACATCCAGCAGCACTAAATATATGAGAAGCTGCAAATGTTCTTGTGGATGGAAGGACACTACTGAGACAGGGCCTGTGAATATAAGGTGGACAACCTGCTGTGTGGACAGTAGTGAAGACAAAGAGGGGTTCTCAGTTACCATGCTATTCTCAGCAGATCAAATTGATCAACATGGTTTATCAGGGGATACTATTCAGCCCCATATTGAAGACTTTTTAGTATCATTCAGGCAGATACGTGATCTTCAAGATGTGGACATGGATTTACACCACACTGATTTAACACCACAGTGGTGAGGCATATTAATTCAGAATTTCCATATTCATGTCCAGTGAGAGAGAGAGAGAGAGAGCGAGAGAACGAGAGAGAGAGAGTGAGCGAGAGAACGAGAGCTCGGGCTTTCAGGACTTATCTGCGCCTAAATTTAGGTCTGCATTTTCTTAAGTAGGTCGCCATGACACAGGCTTTAGTCAGTGAAATATTTGGGAACGTTTGGATTATATCCGTCATGTTTATTATTATAAACACACATATGATTTTGACCAACATCGGTTTACAATGTAGACCTTGATCATTGGAGGTAACGAGTCCACTAACTAGTCTAGCAGGAATTACATCATTCATAGTATCCTGGCACCTGCAACAATTATTTTTGAGGTGCAATGGCAGGAATTATACCTTATTTTTCCAATAGGAAAAAAAAAGCCCAAAGCACACAGAATTCTACTTAGCGCGACCGAAAAGAAAAATGGATGGTTTAATTTTAACAGAGCGTGAATGTATCGGAGAAGTATTTTTGAGCTCACTTTATGTCAACTACAAATAAACAGAAATTGGAAAACCTTATTTTGCGTCGGCCCCAATAGCTTCACCTGATTAGACAGGGTGAGTGTCTTTCACGGGAGATCAGAGTCTTCCTATATTTGGTTTCTTGGTGTCTGTCACGTGCAAGTAAACAAGGGTTTGGATCGTTTTTATACCCTACCTCAAGTTTAATGAACATTCATTTTACTGTAGATGGTAAGCCAGTTATGGTTCTTGGCTCTTGACGAGAATAGCTGACAAAAGTACTTTCTGTTGTAGGCTGAGGATTCCCTCCCCCCCCCCCCCCCCCCCCCCTCTGTTTTTACACAAACTCCGCTGCACTGTACACATGAACATTTGTTTGATATCTAAACCGCCAGGTTTGTATCTGTCATTTATGTTTGGCTTCTGATTCTGTAGCTGTCATCCCTCAGCTGTCAGGCTATTATTTTGAGCTTTGGCAAACGTCGCCTACCGTCACACGATTCCTCTTCGGTTTGATACCACAGCTGTAAGGCGGGGCATACAACTAGTTTAATTTGTTTTTCTGTTTTCCATCAAAAAGGAACAGCAGGAAAGTACAATTTAATCACCTTTTCAGAAAATACATGTGTAAATTTGTGTTTCACTCAGAGAAGGGTGAATAAAACAGAAAACATAAAAAAATACATCTAAATAATTAGATTTTTAATTGATTCAGGTTTCATCAATAAAAAACAAATCTAATTTACAACGGGAAATGCATCCAAACGTCTTAGGCACCGTGAAGTGGCCACCCGAGTATACTTCTACGCCCATGTTCTCCCCATCGCACAGCAGAGAATAAACCAATTACCGGTACGTTGCAGTTAGTCGTAAAAGAAAAATATAACACATAATCTCCAAAAAAAAACAACATAATATGAACAACAACTTGAGGCCCTTATTCCGACCTGCGCTGTTCACTCAAATTATGAAAAATGACTCCGATCTTCCTTGGAGGACGATCGCTACGGGGACAGTGGAAGGGGCCCGCAGATAAACAAACCTAATTGCTCCGTGTGGAAAGAACCCGGAACACAGACGGCGGGGGAGTGAGAAGAGCGGCGAACGCTGCGTTTCCTCGTCGCCGGTTGCTTTGGATGGGAGATACTCGTGTTGCTGTGTTTTTGTTTTCAGACCTCTTCCAGGGGCCAGAGACTGACTGTGAGTCTCTGTCTGGGACTAATAACGTATTGTGGCATCCCGCCACGGGGTCCTCGGCCTGGACGGGCCCGGGGTACCGTGGAGGACGGGGTGTACCACCCCCACCCACCAGCCGGCGATGGAGAGCAGCCCTTTCGGCACCCCAATCAGGGTGATTGGGGGACACCTGGCCGAAAGCACGGGAGCCATTTTAAAAGGAGGCACAGTACAGCACAGCACGGGTCGGGTGCAGGAAGGAAGGGCTCGTGGCAGCGAGAGAGCCTAGAGGCCCACGGAGGCCCTAGAGACCGCGTCTCCTTCATTGTTCGTTTGATCGTTTAAGTTGACTGTTAATAAATGCCTGCCATGGCTAAAACCCGAAGGCCAAGCGAGTTTTGTACGTGGATTCCGGCTCAACCGAGCACCGGGATACCACACTTGGTGGAGAATGCAGGCAACATGAAGGTCCCACTACGGCTCCCCGGTACAGACGCCGCCGCCGCAAGGGACGCCGCCGCCGCCGCAAGGGACGCCGCCGCAGCCGCAAGGGACGTCGCCGCCGCCGCCAGAGACGTCGCCGCCGCCGCCAGAGACGTCGCCGCCGCCGCCAGAGACGTCGCCGCCGCCGCCAGAGACGTCGCCGCTGCCAGAGACGTCGCCGCTGCCGCAAGAAACGTCGCCGCCGCCGAAAGGGACGTCGCCGCCGCCGCAAGGGACGTCGCCGGCGCAAGGGACGCCACTGCCGCCGGCGCAAGGGACGCCGCCGCCGCCGGCGGAAGGGACGCCGCCGCCGCCGCAGCGCGCGACGAGGCCGCAGCGCGAGACCGGGACATGACAGTGCCGTCTGCCTACGCGGACGTGGGGACGGGCCGGCCCTGCATGCTGGCGACATGTTGGGCAAAGGAAGCGTCTGGGTGCCCAACCGTACCTGCGAGAGTCATGTCCAAACAGACGCAGGCCATAGTGGACACTGGCAGCATGGTCACCCTCCTCCGGCCCGACCTGGCGGGGGGAAGGGAAGGGTCACCAATGGAGGTGACATGGGGACACACGAACTTACGAGACCTGCCACGTGGTCGTCCGGACACCACAGGGGGTGTTCACGGCTAGGGCAGGGGTCGTGCCACACCTCCCGGAGCCGTTCCTAATTGGGAGGGACTGCCCGATTCTCCGTCGGCTTTGGGACCTGGCACTAGAGTCCCGGGGCAGGAGAGATGCGGTTGCCGCCGCGACAGGAGAGGCAGCCGCCGCTGGCGCAGCCGGAGACGAGGCGGCGGGAGACGAGGCGGCGGGAGACGAGGCGGCGGGAGACGAGGCTGCCGGAGACGAGGCTGCCGGAGACGAGGCTGCCGGAGACTACGCAGCCGACGCCCTGTCACGGCGAGATACCATCCTGGGCGGGTCCCTCGGCTACCTGGGGCTTGGACAAAGGGTGGAGGAGTGTGGCATCCCGCCACGTGGTCCTCGGCCTGGACGGGCCCGGGGTACCGTGGAGGACGGGGTGTACCACCCCCACCCACCAGCCGGCGATGGAGAGCAGCCCTTTCGGCACCCCAATCAGGGTGATTGGGGGACACCTGGCCGAAAGCACGGGAGCCATTTTAAAAGGAGGCACAGTACAGCACAGCACGGGTCGGGTGCAGGAAGGAAGGGCTCGTGGCAGCGAGAGAGCCTAGAGGCCCACGGAGGCCCTAGAGACCGCGTCTCCTTCATTGTTCGTTTGATCGTTTAAGTTGACTGTTAATAAATGCCTGCCATGGCTAAAACCCGAAGGCCAAGCGAGTTGATTCCGGCTCAACCGAGCACCGGGATACCACAGTATGTTTTAACTTATGGCGTAAACCTGCTGTGTCCATGGATTTGTGGAGAAGTGGAGTCTCTTTTTCTTAAGAGACTCATTTTGTGTTTCCTTTATAGATTTATTCATTATCTATAGTCACTCTTACATGGATTGTTTTTTTTCTGGCATGTTTGCGTTTCTTTTCTTGAAGTGAATCGGAGCAACACACCTGCACCTTGTTTTTGTTGAGTGCTGTGAGACCGTGCTAACAGTGGCTAGCACTGCTGCCTCCCACCTAGATGGTCTTGGGTTGGAACCCTGGGGAGGGGGCACGATTCTGTGGGAAGTATTTTCTTCCCGCGTTCACAATGCGCCAAAAGCAGAATTCACTTCACTGAAGAAATTGTACATGCATATATTCTTCATAACCTGTGCAATGAAACAAACATTCTTATACATAACATGTTTAATGAACCATAAATATTCTTCTACTTAACATATTGTAGCATCGGCCAAGAAGTACAGAGTGAAGCTTTAGTAACCGTAGTTCTGCGCCCCAGCAGACTAACTTTATTAAAAATTAACGTTATACATGGAAAATGGCTCATCCAACAAACGAACACGTCATTCGCGGTGATGGTGGCGGCAATGATTAACACATGTTAATGCTCAACAACACACAACCAGTTAACAACCCCAACCCATCAAGCCCACTTATCCAAAAAATTACAAAGGACGACAAATGCCCTTTGTTGAGCAGGCAACACGAATTCCCAAAATCCCCTGCGCGAACCCGGAAGAGTCGCCACAATATTCAATAAAACAAACATTCTTCTACCTAACATGTGCAACGAAACATAAATATTCTTCTGCGTAAGATGAATGCCACAACTCAGAGCAGTTGCCAGTGAGCTGCTAAGAGGACTTTCCTTTTCGTCTATTTTATCGTGACCTCTCCTTACCTGTGGAGATACCTTTAACTTTTAAAGACAACAATGTAATCTTTGCGCTGCCTAGACCTTTTCTTCACCTGAAGTCTGCATCTATCACTGCCAGCTGACGTGGCAGAAGGAGAATGTTTGTCCAATGTAAAAAGAAGAGCGCAAATAAATGATCTAGTCCCGGTGAGGGGCATCTCCGTGGAAACCAAACATGCTGATGTGATTTTGGAAGAATAACTTTGTCCCGTAAATTATGTAGAGTATAACCTCTGAGATCATGGGACGTGTTCAGGGGATGGTGTCGACCTGTTGGCTACCACTCTGGGGACTCCAGTTCAAGACTTCTCATTTTTATGCAATGTGCCTCCCCCCCAAAAATAAATTAATAAAACTCTGGACCTTGGTGATCATAACCGAAAGCCCCCTCCTCTCAACCAACAAGTCGTCGTGAAGGAAGTGGTTGGAGGAGAGATTTGACATTAAATCCACACAACATTGTTATGTTTATGAAACGCTAGGATATCCAGAGAGAGTAACCTCTTTGGTACTTGAACGTCAAAGCCAATAACCGAGAGCTCTCTCCACTGCGCCACAGCGCTGGAGTTGGGGAAACGGCCTGAAGTAATATTTGACATTATATTCACACAATGATCCTGCGGTTGAGAAACAACCAACGAAAGCAGGAGTTGAACCTAGGTCTCCAGCTCTTTAACGAACAGGTCTTACCTCTGCATCGCCAAGACACTTGGCATAGATGGTTGGATTTTATATTTTGCTTAATATTCACACAATGTCTTAATCTTTGAAAAACGAAAAAACATAAGTAGGACTTGAACCTGGCTCGCTGACAATTTAACTTAACTTACCGCTGCACCACCAAGACATTTGCAGTGGAAGGTCAGCTTTTATATTTGACATTATTCAAACAATGACTTTATGCAGTAATACGTGTGTATCCGGGACGACTTTCACATCTAACTATTCAAAACACTTGAAAGTCAGCACAGAGGTACCTGGGGACACGTTGAACAAGGGTTCGATGGAGTTTGTAGGAAACAACTTGTAGATAAATAGAGAAATAGCGCATTATTTGAGTGAGGAATAGGAGGTGTGGCGAGAGAGTGTTTGAGGGGGTAATTTGAGTGAGTCCAACGCTCACAGCGTTAGAGAGGGAAGCGCCGTTACTAGACACAAAGGTAGGCTGCTGGGATCGGGAATCGAACACAGCCCGCTTCGGTTTGTTTTGGCTGCCAGTCCTTGTGACCAGGGCCGTTGCACCAAATCCTGGGCCCCTATACAAGAGAGAGAGAGAGAGGTACACTATGGGCTGGTGGATAATTGAATTTTTTTTTACATTTTTTTTTTTTGCCTTGGGCCCCCCCACAACTGCCTCACTTTCCCCCGCAGTCCGTCGGCCCTGCTTGTGACCCCTGCCTGGTGATAACAACACCTCCACCCGGGATCTATGCTATAGTTACATTGTATGCAGGTAGGCCAGGGTGAGCCATCTTGCTCAAGGGTGCAACCAGGTCGACTGTGGACACAGGGGATCGAACCAGGTGCTTTTCAGCTGGGAGTTGAACGTCCTCGTCATTACACTATCCTTTCCCCTCTCCATAAATATTAAGATCATACATTTTACACATTCAGAGTCAGAAGTGCACCTCTTTTTAGTAAGAAACACACACATTAAGCAACCTTCCGTCGCCTCGACAGGGAATAAGACGTTAAGAAACCCATGCAGGAGTTCTCTCCTCGCACAAGTCGGCGAGGGTAGAGAATCCTCCACGCGCTGGGCACCGCCCCAACTCCCCCGAGCAGTCTCACACCTGTCCGTCTATTTATGGACCGGCGACGGAGCAAAAAAAGAAACCCAGAAATACCCCCCTTTTGCTTCTTAACCAGCCAGCTGTAAAGCACCGCAGCTCGACGCAGACGCAAGGTGTCAGTTCCGCCCGCGGAACGAGGGGAGAGGTGGTGGTGGGCGGGGATGGAAATGGGTGACGGTGTTGCGTTTTGCAACACACCTTTATGTCACCTTCGACTAACGCAACTTGTGGAAGAACCCCCGTGAAGAAATGCACGTCCGAGCCAGAGGTCTGCTACCTGGCACTGTTTCCCTCGAGCGGGAGAGTCAGACTTGTTTTTAGATCGGGGATAATAAAGTAACAGATCGGAAAAGAGTTGGCAAAACATATCGCCAGGTATGGTTAGGGAATTGACTAATTATGTAACGAGATGAAGTGAAAATGGGATTTTCACAGCGCTCGCTCTCTCTCGCGCTCTCGCTCTCTCTCTCTCATACACCAGCAAGTGGGAGAGACAGACGGGCTGAGAGAGGGAGCGAGAGAGTGACACAGTACGCAACTCCAGCACTGGACACTTTTGACTCATGCAGGTGTAGGGGGTGAACTAAGTAAAGTATCATATACTAGCAAATTGCAATGATGTTTACCGTGATGGGTAAAAAAAAAAGCATTCTGATCTAGTCCGACCAACCCTTTGAGCAACTCATTATCCAAGACTATAGCCTTAACTTTTCACTGTAGGCTACATACACATACATATGAAATAGTTTTTGGAAAATAGTAATAACAGCAGAAAAGGTTGTTATATTATTATACATTTATATTTGAGCAATGCTATTGTATGTGTGTGCGAGAACTATTGACAGAGGAAATAAAATCTTGCCTTTCCCCTTGCTGGGGAGACAGAACACAACCTCAAATGATATCCCGGTAACAGAGATAGAATATTCAAAACATGTGGAATATGAATAACAATATCAGACTTTATTTCATTCTTCACTCCCCTCATCAATACATTCATGGGACTACCAGCGGAAAACGATGGGAGATTTGGGGAGCTGTAGAATATTCATGCTAACAGATGCGACACATAAGCATACTTTCACAGTCATTAGCTCTAGCCACTGCTGCTATAGCCATTAAAATGTCCTTGCGCAGATCTCTAATCACTGGTTAAAGCTACCTCTGTAATCAACCAGTATCCTACCTGTTGCATGTAATATTTTTATTGGATTGCTTTTCTTGCCGTCATGTCTCTTGGTAATTTGCGACATTTATGCAAACACTTTTATCAACGCAACCAACATGTGAGGTTGCGAGAAATCAAAGTATACACATCTGAAATGTCCTAATGTCTAATGTAAACAAATTATTTTTACTTAATATATCCTGTTAGGTGACATAGTGGCAGTTGTGTTGACTGTCTCTATATGTTCACACCACCTAATAGGAGAAAAACGCGTTTTGGTGGGTTTAAATCATGGAAAGTTTTGCAAAGGGGTATTGCCGAATTTCAGCGATTCCAACCTGTCAACCAACATCGGTTGTTTATAGTCTAGAGATGGGTAATCATTGATGCCGAACTTAATTAAACAAAGCCTGTGAAAAGATACTGCATTCTTATTTGAAAGAATCCCTTGTAATCTTCAAACCGTGGTCGTGGGAAGAAGAAACAAGTAATCGTTGTCTTGGAAACGTTTGAAGTATTCGCTCGCCTTTCTCAAGAGGAAACGATCAAGGGGGGGGTGTTGTGAGGGAGGTGTACAGGATGTTGGGGGGGGGGGGGGGGGCGGTAGGATCTGATATTTTGTTGTGACAACTTGTGATTAGAGCTCGGTCTGCACATTCAAGTAGGACAATTAAAGTAGGCCTACTTAAGAAACAACCTTCACCCACGAGAAAAACAACAAGGCTCATCTGCAGAACCAAACATTTGCAATTTTGTTGACAAACACCTCCCAGGCAAGGCAACATGTCTACTTTTGCCTTTCTCTTGAGGATGTTCTGAATTCATACATTCGTCTGGAAGAAGACAGAATGGGGATTTTCTATGTTTAAAATTGTCACATATATTAGTAAAGCGTTGGTTTTGAATGGTTAAGTGCATGAAAACTGAGTGAACCCAAGGAAAGACAGGTTGACAACAGAGTGGACAACAGACAGACAAGTGCTGCTCATGTATATAGAGGGGGTCGCACCCCATCACAAATAATTGAGCCTGTTCCAGCAATAATAGTGTGCTATACCATTGTTTACTTACAATTTCACTTTGGCTTTTACTTTGGCTCGTTGCTTGGCTCAGGGCCGGTGGATCCCAGAGCGAGCCCATGTGCCAGCTCACATACCTTATGAGGAAGATGGAGACCTCCCTGGCCACAGACACACAAGCATCATCATTAATAACAAACACACACAACCTCGCACACACACACACACACACACACCCTCGCACACACACACACACACACACACACACACACACACACACTGTAGATGCCATATGTTTACTATTATTAGGGACACACACACACAGAGAGAGACCCCAGTGGTCGCGTGGGGGGTAGTGCAGTAGTGTCTGGAGAAGACTGGCGTTGAACGTGCACCCTTGCGCCAGGTGGGCCCTAATTCCATTCTTTAGTGACTGATTTAGCAGTTCGACCCCCCCCCGTTGGCAGATGGGTTATAGAAAGCCGTGTGAATATGGTGAATTCCTTTCTCTTTCAGGTAGGAAAAAGGTTTGTGAGACACGATTTGGGGCCCGTTGTCAGTGGTGACTTTCTTAGGCGGACCCCAGCGAGCGAACAGGGAGTCTGAGATGTTAACCAGCACCCCAGCCGTTACTGTGCCGGCTGCTGCCACCTCTTCCCACTTGGAGTGGAGGTCGTAGGTCACCACAAGAAATCTCTGGTGGTGCGGCATTCCCTTCAGCTCACCACAGATGTCGAGTTGAAGATGCTCCCAGATCCTCCCGCATTCCCACAGAACACCGTTGTTCCGTGGGGCTGAGTGCACGGGAAGCAAAAGCGATTGGCCTTTCCGCGTCACTCTGAAGTTGAGACATCACGGCGCCTATTGCTATGGAAGAGACGTCGCACATCACAAGTGTGGGGCTGGCCGGAGCATGCTGGAGTCCAGATCAAGGGCTCATTGGTTTTCAGTAGTTTGTGCAGTGGAGCAGTTGTGTCGGAGTACTGAGGTAAGAAACAGAGATAATACGCAGTTTCCTCCTTCCATGCCCAGGAAGGAGGCAACCTGCGCTGGTGACGTTGGCTCAGGTACGCGTTAGATGGCCTCCGTGTTCGACTGAAGGTAAATAACCACGCCAGGGATCCCAGCTAGGATGGCGGCCGTGATTTTTGAAAGCAACTTGGGGCTGAACTTAACCCAATAGCCATGCGTTTGTAGCGGAACACCCGTCTTGGGTAATGAAGGCTGTTAAGTTGCGGCTATCAGGATGCAATAGCACTTGAAGGTATCCTTTGCGAAGATCCACTTTAGAAAAAACTGTTGACCCATGGAACTGAGCCGTTAGCTCCTCTGTGGTGGGCAAGGGGTAGCGGTCTGGTATTATGGCCTTGTTCACTGCAGGTCCACGCAGATGCGTAAGCCACCAGTCTTTTTCTTTATCACCACCAAATTGGATATCCACAGTGAAGCGTTGACCTGCTCTATGATGTCATTAGTGAAAAAGGACTCCAGGAGAGAACGGACCAGGGAGGTCCAGAACGAGAGGAGATCACCCAAATGGATGACTCTGAAAGAACCTTTGTTGTAGTTTAAGTATTTTTGTTCCGTTTGAAAGACAATAGAACGATCTCCCGCTGAGGGATGACAACTCTGCCTGCGCTCACTCCGGGCGAGGCCACCCCGAGACCTCGGCCACCCCCTGGAATGTCTCGATAAAGGCTTCCACGTCATCTGCCTCCCCCATCTTCGGGACGTGTATATGGGCTGCGGGTCCCGCCCCTCGGGGTCCTTCACCGCGTCCGGCGGAGGCGAGGAGCTCACGGAGCATGGCCCGATCGGCGCCCAAGGACTGGGCCAGGTCCGTGAGCACCTCGTTCTGCGCCTGGTGGAGCTGGCCTTGTCGCTCGGCCATCTGGGCCAGGTGCCCGAGTACGTTTCCCAATGGGGACTGGTCCATTTTTCCTGCACTCGATCCCCATGTTGGGCTCCACTGTAACGGGTTCCAATGAGTGAGCGCAGGCAGAGTTGTCGTCCCTCAGCGGGAGATCATTTTATTGTCTTTCAATTAGAACAAAAATACTTAAACTACAACAAAGGTTCTTTCAGAGTCATCTCTTTGGGTGATCTCCACTCGTTCTGGACCTCCCTGGTCCGTTCTCTCCTGGAGTCCTTTTTCACTAGAACACAAAAGCAGGCACATGAGTACAAAAACTCCCTGATTGGCCCGAGTGCTGACGCCTGCTCGCACTCAGGTCCAACCCCCCCCAGCCAATCCGGTGCGCTCCCAACCTGCCCATACTCCCCCTGCAGGCCAGACGTCGCACGGCCCCCCACAATTTGTTAAAGGTGTAATGTGTTAATCTTGACCGAAGACCAACATTGTGTTTTGTTTAAGTGTATTCACACTTCAAACTAATCTAAATGGTAAATACAAAGTGATAATCGCAAGATCTGATAGAAAACATAAGATAAGATGCAGTAAAACTTTATTTGCAGAGGACTTACCTGACATTCTTGATGTCTGGGCATCTCCAATCCGGGGAATTCTTGTGAAATTCGTATGTTTTCACCAAAGCTAAACTCTTCAATACTTTTTGTTGTGTTGTCGACCGAATCAACCAGTCACAAAGAAGTGGTAGGCAAAAAAAAAGAAAGAAATAAACCAACTTTGTTTGTCAAATCTGGAAAGTGATGACAATCATTCTTCAAAAAAAGGCAAAAAAATTGGTAGCGATCATGATTCCGAAAAAACAGAAATCTGATTTTCTTTTCTTTGACTCGAATCCAAGTTTGTTGTTGGATTTTCAGAGCAATATGGAATCCAGGAACTGAAAGTTAGACGTCAAAGTGAGGAATGACTGCTATGCGGGACAGGAGGTGGTCTTACTGGAGCGGTCAAACAAGAACTGGTCATTGAGCCAGCAGAGAGCCCAACTGAACACCAGGTGGTCTCTCTGTACCTCCTTCTGTACCTATCTGTGCCTATAACTCCCCCTCTCCCTGTACCTCCCTCTCCCTCCCTCCCTCTCCCTGTACCCCCCTCTCCCTGTACCTCCCTGTCCCTCTCCCTCTCCTTGTACCCCCCTCTCCCTGTACCCCCCTCTCCCTGTACCTCCCTCTCCCTGTACCTCTCCCTCTCCCTGTACCTCCCTCTCCCTCCCTCCCTGTACCTCTCTCTCTCTGAGATTCACACACTCCGGCCGGAGACCCAGCTATATGTTGGCCTCATAGTTAGCCACTAGCCTCATAGCTAGCCATAAGCCTCATAGCTAGAAGTTGGGCTCACAGCTAGCTGATAGCCCTTAGCTTAGTTTTAGTTTATTTAGCAGACATGAACAGTAATGGTGCAAGGAGGTAACGAATCCCAATGGGCTTGTACAAGAGTTCCACCCCTGTCAATAATTAGGGTGACCAGATTTGAGTTTGTAAAAAAGAGGACACTTCGTCGCGGGGGGGGGGGGGGGGGGGGTAGTGGATAGCATGCCGCACCATGACCATGTGAATGCATACAAATGTCACAAATGAAATGACAATATGAACATCTATTTATTGAACTTTAACAAAATTGCAAAGTGCAAATGTAAAACAAATTTTTTGTGGCATTTAAATGTGTCAATAATGATAACAAATAAAACATTCTAAATAATAAAATCTTTATATGGCCACATTAAAATAAGAAAATTAGAAACTTTTCAGTCCTCCTCATATATTAAAGCAATAATGATAACAAATACAATATTCTAAATAATAAATTACTTTTTTTTTTTTCTTTGGTTCGTCCGTGAACTTACATTTACGTTTAGGCATGGCTGCAGATGTAATGTGCTGTTGTAAACAGAGTGGAAGCGGCAAGGTGCTCAATGTTGCCAGATTGGAAATGGCAAAGTAACGTACCAAAGGCCCAAAATGGTCGTATTTGGAGGATAATTATCGTGGCTCTGGCAACCCTGAGATCGGTCGCCCAATGACAGACTCTCTCTACAGTCAGCTCGCGCAAGAAGGTGGAACGTAAGGGAGATACCATTTCCAGAACTTGGAAGGCCGTAATAACCATAGACATATACAATGGTAATAACTAGTAGGTTATGTGAAAGACCCAGAAACACAAATATGCGACGAGGCAAAAAAATAAATAATAACAATAATATTTTTATTTTTTTTTGCGACGAGGCAAAATACCGGACGTTTTTGGAATCCCTGCCGGACGCATATTTTAGGTCTCGAAAAGAGGACATGTCCGGGAAAAAGAGGACGTCTGGTCACCCTACAATAATAACAATCAAATCATATTTATTAGGCTAGCAAATAAACTTCAGAAAATAAGGAGATGGAAAAGGATGTGATAAATTTAGTATTAGTTTCCGAAATCATCAGTATCACCTGTCTGAAAATAGGGATAACTTTAGCAATTTTAAGATCAAGGGGAATAATTCCAGGTTGGAGTGATAAAGAAAGAATATGGGTTTGCGGTTGAATTAAATGATCAGTCGTTGCTTTGATCTAGATGCTCTTTATGCCATCATGACCTGGGGCTGAATTCTTTAATTCCATGATGATATGATGGACTTCCTGTGCAGTTTGAGGTACAAAGGCATTGAGAAGAGGATATTGCCCCTTAATCATGTTACAATGGTCTCATTTGTAACCAAGATACTTGATGCCTGATCAGAGCCAACATTAACAAAATATTTATTAAAGCCCTTAGCATCATAGCTAGCTGTTAGCCTCATAGCTTACATCAGCCGTTAGCCTGATAGCCAGCCGTTATCCTCATAACTAACCATTAGCCGTTGGCCTCATAGTTAGCCGTTATCCTCATAGCTATTCATTAGCCGTTGGCCTCATAGTTAGACGTTAGCCATTAGCCTCATAGGTGGTTTTTCTTTTTTAGATTTACCTGAAAGTGTCATCTGTTTTTGTTAGCCACATAGATAGCCGTTAGCCTCATATCTAGTCGTTATCCCTTAGCATCATAGCTAGCTGCTAACCTACTAGTTATCCGTCAGCCGTTAGCCTCATAGCTATCCGTTAGCCTCATAGCCTCATAGCCAGCCGCAAGCCTGACTCTCCCGCCTGCTCAATCCTGTACATCAGGGTAAGAAGCTCCACCATGAGGTCCGACCTGGCTCCAAGCCCTCCCTTCCTCAATGTCATCAGCACTGAAGCAGAGTCAGAGCATATTATTATAACTGGCCCTGGCCTGACCTCCTCCACCCACTGCATAGCCCAGATTATTGCAAGCAGCTCTGTGGTGTAAACTGAAACCACCTCAGACAGTCGCCTATATTTGACAACATCCAAATCTTGATACAAAAAGCAAACCCAGACTTCCCAGTCCTTGGGTCTTGAGCCCCATCAGTGTATATTTGCATGTAATGTCCCCATTTGTTATTTAGCCTTTCATTTACAATGCCCCCAAATGTTACAGTTCACACATGAGCCAACACCCTTATATCTATCTCTGGCACTGGTAGAATCCATGGTGGTATAATTGGCCAGTGCACAGGGGCCACCCCCTCCCCCCAAACTCCATCCTTCCCATTTCCTTATTGACTTTAAAAATGAAACATTCCCTTTTCACTCTTGCTCCTCCCCACTCCCATGCACCTTCCAAAGCCAGCTCCCCCACATTCTCCCCTTGATGTCCCCTTAATTTACAGATATACTGCATTGCCAGCTTAGACCTTCTGATAACCAATGGGGTTGGCAGGGAAATTTTGGAAGGAGAGAACTGATATAGGGGGAGCACAGGTGAAGGTGGTTGGGTTGATTAGGAGAGATCAGGGTGGCAGGCAGGTGAATGGGAAAACCAGGGGCGGACCATGACAGACGTTACCGTTATCAGGGTTCGAGTTTGGACGGCAGCCTGTGCGGGCATTGAGGTCACCACAGATCAGCACATTTCCCTGGGCCCGGGTTTCCCAGGATATTTTTATCCAAATTGTTGAGCGGTCCGAATTTATTATTGTTTTATGTTTTCCTATTTCTGATTTGTGCAAAATAAGATTGCCTCCTGAATCTTTCCCTGTTTTTTTCACTGAGGGAACGAATATTTCTGTGTAATTTGGTGGGGAGTGAATATCGGTATCGGTTCTACACCAGGTCACTTGAAGAATTAAAAAAATATTAATCAATTGTATTCTCAAGAAAATCTTTAATTTCTTTTGATTTTCTTAGTTTTTGTCCGATTAGAAGTGGAAGAACCGCTCAATCGCAATAGAAAAGGAATATACGTCTCAATCGGAATACAATTCTCTGATCGGAATATAATTCTATGCCGAATAGAAGAGGTGTTGTAGTCCGCTATAATCGACATGTATACACTTATTCCGATTAGTTTGGGGTGGGTGCGGCTACTTTTTAACTTAGAGCAGCTGCGGTAATTCGCAATTGGTCCACTCCGTCAGTACTTTTATGCACACTGAACTTGATCGCTGTCAAGGGAAGTGGACAGCGGAGAGAAAGACGGGGAGAGAGAGACGAGGAGAGAGAAAGAGAGTGTGTCCGGCCGTCTGTCTGTGGTTTCTTTCTACAACCGTCACAGAGACACTGAGGCACCACCCCCCCCAAAACCAAAACCTAGGGAGGTGGTCCGAGAACAATATCGGATCAACATTTGTTGTTTTATTTATAATTTCTGATTATTATATCATTATTCTTAGGGCACTTATGAAAGCATTATTTACTAAATAACGAAAATGATCATCGGCTGAACACACAAGAACATTCAGTTGGATCTGCTGAGTTGTTTATTACAATTCTGCTTCATTAACAAATACAACAGAAAAACATTACAAATCATAAACAGGTGTGCACATATCTTTAATAACTGAACATGTTCTGTGGCCGTTTGGATCCTAACAGAACACAACAAATCACGATTCAGTTTAAAGTAATTTACAATATGCAACATTATCCCATAGACCTCTTGATTATTATGAATGAAATATAAAATCTGCTTTAAGGTTCCTTGTTAGGATTATGACAAAAATGATGATATCGGAGCCCTTAAGACCAACACTGGTGTTGTCTGAAAATATACAAACATTTGACGACAAAGTCAAAGGCAGCGACACACTCGCCAAGCTAAGATCCGTAATATTCAATAAATTGATTTAAATGCCCAGTTTCTCAAATACAGTCTTATAAAGTCTTATAAAGATCCAAGGACCTTGATCACCACGGTCCAGATCATTAAGGAACGCGGTTGCACTTTCCATTGACAGGAGATCCATAAAGATCCAATCGTCAGTGTTGAAGCAATTTGTTTTTCGTACTTTCCAATTCATAATAATTAATTGTTTAACCGACAAAAAGGCTAAAGCCATAATGTGTTGCGTAAGAGTTGACTTGATATTTTCTACTCTACTGCCTATAAGGCAAATTAGTGGGCAGAGTGGTATTTTCACTTTCAGAATATAAGACAAGTTACAGATCACATCTTTCCAAAAACTCTTTACTGAGGGGCAATGCATCAATGTTTCTGCCTCTCCTCAACCATGCCAACACAAATGGGAGAGGGACTTGTCCATTTTCTTTAATCTGCTCGGTGTTATATATGCTCTTTGCAAGATTTTTATTTGAAGAATTTTATCTCTTAAACATTTGGATAAGGCTGTTGTGTTTCTGGTAAGTGTATCCCACTGTGCATTACTCAGCGGTATGCCCAAGTCCTGCTCCCATTTGTGTTGAATAGAAGATAGGCTGTCAAAGGATGCAGTGGTCAACAACTCGTATAATCTTGACACTGTTCTCCATCCCGGTTGCAATCTCCCTCAGTTTTTTGTCCAGGTCTTTTGTCCACGCGAAATTCACATCAAAGTTGAAATATATCAACTCGAGCGAATTTGTCGCGCCACAAATCCTTGTGAACGCGCTCGCCTGTGCACGGCGAAAGTGTGGCACGACAAATCAAAACTTGCCGCCGGTTTTCTTTTGCGAAAAATTCGCCCGACAAGCGTCTCTACGTTCACTTTGTATGGGATCTTGTCGCCCCGTCGTGTTTGATGTGAACGCACAGTAAGAACACACAAGCTCGCACCGCAGTGACACTCGCTCACACACTAGCTGCTTTCAGATACACGTGTAAGTCCTGATATTCTCCTGATGGGCCGTATTTGTGAACAACATATCCTGACATTTGTACCCTGAAAATCTCCTGAATAATACTACCCCTGAGGTAGTATTTTCTCCGTAGGAACTGTAAATTAGCTTTTATGTGAATGAGGAGTAGAAAGTCGGTATTTCTCAAACCACTTCAGTGGGCGTGTTGATGACGCCTCTGCATGTCATTGAGTGGCTCCCTAAATGATAATCAGCCTGTTGCCTTTTGTTCGTTTATGGAAGAAATTAATGATTTTATTCTATGGTAAACCATGATTATAATTAGGCCTAAATATCTAATGGTGGAAAGCAGAGAAACCACCTCTGGACTCAGAGCTGGGCCTCATACAGAGCCAGGCAGTCTGGGGCTAAGGTGTATTGACGTCCTCCCATCGTTTAGATTGACTGCAGGCGATGACCACATGCTTAAAGGAATGTATGGCTGACCGTCCTTATCAATATGGCAATTCTGAGCATGTACCGAGGACGGTCATATGATATGCAACACAGCTCAGTTTGAAAGGATAAGAAAGACCGGGATCGGATGGCCCGGCAGTGTCTTTGCAAACCTCACTCGGCATTGTTGTTTCTCGTTTGCGGGTTACAATAAATTCTCCATCAATACTTGATCCTGACTCTCCAATTCCTCATGCATTTAGCTAGTTGAAGTGATAGATAATTCGGTTATAGTTTCTACACCATAATTGGCGTCACAACCAGGACTGAAAGAACAGACACAGCCCAGCTGCTGGACTGCAGGACGGGGCACAAGCGGATCACACAACCCCAGAGCTCATCAAATTCCCGGTAAGTTGACTTACCAATAATTAACACGGTTGTTTGATCCGTTCCCGTCCCGTACCCCCCAGGTTAAGTGTCTCTTCAGTCCAACGAATCAAATTTATCGATAAAGAGAGAGAGAAATAGGGGAGCTCCGGTGAGAGATTGAGTGCGCGCGCACATAGCCATGAACGCTCTGTGGTTTTGATTAACCAACACGCTTTGTGGTTCTAAATTTATACGCGTTGTTTGTGGCATAAAGTCCTGTAGCTGTCTTCTATAGGAACGAATTAGTGGCAAAGTTCCAATAGGACAGTGCAGGTCCGCAGGTCGAATGAGTGCGTGCCTGCTGGACTTCTGGGATCCCAGCTGGAGTTGGGTTAGAATTCATTACTGTGGATGAATTCATTTTTATTTGAGGAGAGCTTCCTTGAGATGCCGACTAGTGAATTTTCAATTCTAATCGTGGAGCGGTTGAACTGCAGATCCTGCACCAATTGATGGTGAATTTCTAATTCCGATCTTGACATTTTGAGAAAACAGGCTTCTCGCACTTTTAAATAGATAAGTCTCTTGGCTGGGGTAGGTACCACTTGAGGTGATTTTTTAATCCTGACCTTGGTGCTCTGAGAAGTTTTCTTGTTTGTTCTTGATCTGATCGAGTAGTTATGTGTTCAACCATTATTTTGGAAAAATAAGCTTGTTGTTTAAAGTGCCGTTTGAATGAGTTTAATGTGCTGATCTTGGACCGATTGAGATGCAGCTCTTGGATAAACTGAGATAGTTCATTGGTAATTCTGATCTTGGCACTTTGAAATAATAGGTTTCTTGTTTGAAATTCTGTTTGATTGATTATATATCCGACCGTTCATGTTTTTAAGCAAAAGGCCAGTTTCAACGCTCGGCCAACCTTTTATTTGTATTAAAGACGAGTTAGTGACTAGTTCCACTCAGCATCTTGTATAAACAATTCGGTAATTTTCGATAAACTATAAAGATTTGCATAAATCGGTTTCTTTCTGTATTCAAGCCGTGATAGGATTAAGTTACCTCGGGGACTTGTACGGCCCGTTTTCTTTTAGTTTATTCTGTCATAGATAAATTAGACGGAGAGAGAATAGTTTGAATTGGATCAAATTGAATAGTTTGAATTGGAGTATTTTAAATTAGAATTTGTTTGAAGTGTTGAATAAATGTGTAAACCTTCTTTGATTAAACACTCGCGCGCTGACTCTGCGACCAGTTAGAGTCGGAAGCTCCCCCCAATAGAGCGGAAGCTCTATGGGGAATTTGATCCGAATGGAGCTGGTGAGGAGAGCGGACTGTGAAATATCCAACACACTAATTCATGAAGATCACCTGAGCCATCCAAATCCATGCAGACAATCTCATCTTTAAAAAAAAAAGAGAAAAATAAACTATTATTATGATGAAATATAAATTTTTGAGTGTATTATTTGACGAATATTATTATGTCAATTTTTATCATAAGATTATGGCACACATTTTTGAAATGTATATCACTATGTCACATATTTTTGAAACGCCAATTTTCAATGCATGCTGAAAAATATTATGCTGTGATTATTATGTGGGTATTCTTGGTACACTTTTGATATAGTTACATATGAATGTGGAATATTGTGCTATTATGATTAGAACGGTTTTATGATTACATATGAATATGGAATATTGTGCTATTATGATTAGAAAGGTTTTATTATTACATATGAACAAATTGTAGGTATCAGTGTTAAAATAATCTAGTAAGATTTGGTAAATATTTTTTGCCTGTAACCAGGTTGAAATCCCTGAGAATCTTGCAGATTGAAAGCCCTGAACAAGCTTGAAGGTTTTTTACTGATAATCAAATGTAGTGCTAATCTGGTCCAAAGACCTTGCGCGTAGTCTTATTGGTAGTTTAAGTGCACGCCCGCCCGCCTGCCCGCCCGCCCGCCCGCCCGCCCGCCCGCCCGCACGCACGCACACACTATTATACTCATGTATGAGAGTGTATATTAGTGTATCCGAGCTAAATTAAATTAAATTAAATTTAATTTTTGGTCATTATTCACACCCTTTTCTTTGTGAACTCCCCCAAAATTGTTTCCTATGTAAATTGGTTCCACAATGATATTTTCCATAGCTTACCTTTTTGTTTTCCTGGGGAGTAATTTTGCATTGCACCTGTGCATCCAGCTTCAGTGAGCACTGATGCTCGGAGCTGGTAAATTATGTTTACATCTCTCTCCATTTGATTTTTTAATACAATTTTACATATTATTTGTCACCCTTAAACAATTACAGTCCTTCACACTGCTTTGTGATGTGCTTTTGGGCACGCGGGAGAAGTTCCCGGTGCGAAGACAACTTTCAGTCATTAAATTGTTGTAAAAACTGACTTTTAGTTGTGTTCAATGTTTTGTGAACTGGCTTAAGCTAGCGGCAGTCTACTATGGGGTTTCCCGGCCGAATGAGATTTAGCATGGGAAAAAGATCGCTGCATGTCTGTGTTGACATTTTGAATGCAGCTGTGTGATTTAATATGTGTAGTCAATCATTTGCTGCCTTTTTTTTTGTAGAGTGGAGAGAGATTCTGTGGATTGTGTGTGACGCCCGTGTTCTTTGGATTCAAAAAAAGATAATGCATCATTTTGGATTCATAATATCATCCGTTCTATAAAATAATCTATTCTAGAACACTCCGGGAGCTCTGGCGCGGGGTACTGGAGCTCTATATCTAAATAATATAAGATGATATAATACATAAATATCTGTATAATATAATATTGTAGCCTCACAGGGTTTGGGAGATGGGGGCGGGCCTTAGGCTCTTGTGGGGATTCGGCTTCGCAGGGTTTGTTGTGGTTACCGGCGTTGCCGTGGTTACCGGGCTTGCGTGTGTTCTGACGGTTTATTAGCGGTGGTATCTATTAAATCGCAGTCTAAGCAATACTTCTTCACTGCCGTCTTTTCGTGGTCATTACAATTTAACCACGACATGGAGGAGGAAGGCGTTGTTGGCGTTTGCGGACTCCCGGAGCTCCTCCGGCGGGGACCGGGAGCTCAGCTCCGGGGGCCGGCGGGACCTCCTGCTAGCCTGGTCCTACCAGACCATCGTACTTCATTTCATTTGTGCAGAAGGTCTGGAACTGCCCAAACGACAAACGTCTGTTGATCCAAAATGATTGGATCTGCCCAGTGCCACTCTGGATCTGCCATAACCAATCGCATAGCGTTTGGTTATGGCGTATGTCATGCGACGGGACCGGCTCCTTCACCACTAACGGAGCCAGCTGGAAAATCAAACTTTTCCCGAACCCGGTGCGGAGAAGCGTCAAAACTCAGCAAAGCTTGTTCTTGCTCCGGCTTTAATTGATCGATATTCGGCAGCGATCCCACAACAGTCCGAAAAGCGTCTCTCGTATCCTACACCATTATCTTCCTGGTCTTCCTCTGACTACAACTGAAACTGGCGAGCGACCCCGACGTCATCGTTCTCAGCCAATCCTTCTGTTCGCTGATTGGACCGCCAAAAATCTGGCTTCCAAGGAAGCCATGCATATGAAGCAGACCCAGACCTAGTACTGAAGTGAAATGAAAATTGAGCGGAAGTAGGTAGGTGGGCGGTTCCAGGCTAATCTCCTGCACCTCCTCGCCGGCGAAGCTCCAGGAGTCCGAAGACGGCAACAATCCCTTCCTCTTCCATGGCGTGGGTCAATCTGGACTTCAGATTGATGTGGAAGGACCAGACACATCAGAGAGCCCGACGCAGTCGTTAAGATTCATATTGTCATCCGGAGGCGCAGACAGCTTTTGGCGGTTATATTATATATTATATTATACAGATATTGTTGTAATGTTTAAGATAGTAGTTCTCTGTTGTACCACCAGGCGGGGCTCTACTATAAAGTGACACTGGCATTCTGCATTTCCTTTGTTCTGTGAATGCACGAGTAAAAAGACCTGTGGATACGCTGTATGGCGACACTTCTAAGATTCTACATAAAGTTACATGGTGATACATCGTTCTCCGTTGTCCGTGTCTTTGGTCAGGTTACTACATTTTTGGCGATGAGGTAAATTGGAAGAGTTTTTTTTTTACATTCCGTTTTTGTTTGAAAAAAGAAGAAAAGAGAAAAAGTGTGCAAGCTAGCCTGCGTTATCTTCATGAGTGAAGCCAGTGAAGAGGAGCTGGAAGACGGGAATCAACAGATTGCGGTAGGAGAGCCTCGCGTTCAGATGGCTACATTTGGAACGATCGGGGAATTCGTCGAGGGGAACGAAGACTGGACGGAGTATGAGGAAAGGCTGGGACACTTTTTCGCTGCCAATGGAGTAACAGAGGAGCCTAAACAGCGCTCCATTCTCCTGAGTGTGTGTGGAGCGAGGACTTACAGACTGATAAGGAACTTAACCACACCGAGGAAACCAGGGGAAGTTCCATATGCGGATCTAGTCAGGCTCGTTGGGAACCACCACAATCCAAGGCCATCGGAAATTGTCCAGCGCTTCAAATTCCACAACCAGTTCAGGAAGTCAGGTCAGTCTGTAGCTAACTTTGTGGCAGAATTGCGGCAGCTTTCAGAACATTGTGAGTTTGGGGCGTACTTAGATGACATGCTCCGTGACAGATTAGCGTGTGGAATAAATAACGACTCCATTCAGCGCCGTTTGCTGGCGGAAACGCCACCATTGACTTTTAAAAAGGCACTAGAAATGTCGCAAGGAATGGAAATGGCGGCAAGTAATGTCAAAGACATCCAAAGTTGTCAGATAGGAGCGCCATCACAGGCTGTACACCATGTAAAGAGAGAGGCTGTAAAACCAGCAAGGAGAGTGGAATGTTTTAGGTGTGGAGGGGCACACTATGCAAATGATTGTACATTTCTTGAAGCAGTGTGTCATACCTGTAATAAAAAGGGGCACTTGGCTAAAAAATGCAGGAGTGTGGAAAATAGGGGAAAGAATGAAAAATGGAAAGCCCAGTAAGAATCAAGCGCCCACACATTATCTTGAGGGAGATGAAGGATAGGCAGCTTGTGCCTTCAACATGTTCGCTGTGGATACCAATGAGGAACCGTCTATGCCCTATTATGCAACCGTGACTGTTGAAGGAAAGGACATAATGTTTGAAATTGATTCTGGGGCTACGGCATCGGTCATAAGCGAGGAGACCTACAAGAGGACATGGGGAAACAAGCCACCTCCTATTAAGCCATCAACGCTCAGACTGAGGACATATACAGGTCAGGCTATCCCTCATTTGGGGGTGTTAGATGTGAGCATTTCAGTGGGAGGTCAGAGGGCTCAAGGCAGATTTGTAATAGCCAAGGGTGGGGGACCTAGTTTATTGGGTCGTGACTGGCTTCGCAAAATCAAGCTGGATTGGCATGAGATTAAGTATGCTCACACTACAGAGGACATTCTGCAGCGCTACAGTGATGTGTTCAGAGAGGAACTGGGCACACTTAAGGGCGTGACTGTGAAGCTTCATGTTGACCCAGATGCAGCGCCGCGTTTCTTTAAGCCCAGAGTGGTCCCCTATGCAATTAAAAGCAAAGTAGAGGAAGAGCTGGAACGTTTGCAGGGGATGGGCATTGTGGAGCCTGTCCAGTTTTCAAGGTGGGCAGCGCCCATTGTTCCTGTTTTGAAAGCAGATGGAACCGCAAGGATTTGTGGAGACCACAAGCTGACCGTGAATCAAGTCTCAAAGCTGATAGAGTATCCGTTGCCACGGGTGGACGACCTGTTTGCAACTCTGGCTGGAGGTAAGCTGTTCACCAAGCTGGATATGAGACATGCTTACCAGCAGCTACTTCTAGATGAGGATTCAAAACAGTATGTCACCATAAATACACACAAAGGATTATTCAAGTACAACCGCCTGGTGTTCGGAGTGGCATCCAGCCCGGCCATTTTCCAAAGGACGATGGACACACTATTGCAAGGGATTCCACGTGTAGCCGTGTACCTAGATGACATATTAATCACAGGGGCTACTGAGGCTAAGCACTTTGAAAACTTAGAGCAGGTGCTCAAGAGACTCTCAGACGCTGGGCTGCGCCTGAGAAGGGAAAAATGTGTGTTTATGGCAGAACGGGTGACTTACCTGGGACATACCATCACCGCAGAGGGGCTCCGTCCAGTGGAAGACAAAGTGAGGGCTATCAAGGAAGCTCCAAGCCCTAAGAACGTCACAGAACTCCGCTCATTCCTGGGTATGGTGAATTTCTATGGGAAATTCCTGCAGGGTTTATCGAAGGTGTTAGCCCCACTGTATAAGCTGCTGCACAATGACACCAAGTGGCAGTGGTGTGTAGAGCAGGAGCAAGCGTTTAAAGAGGTAAAAGAACTCCTTCATTCAGCAAAGCTGCTAGTGCATTATGATCCAGAAAAAGACATTGTGCTTTCGTGTGATGCCTCGCCCTATGGAGTGGGGACAGTCCTCTCCCATGTCATGAAAAATGGATCAGAGAAACCTGTTGGTTTTGCATCAAGAACATTAACGGCTGCAGAGAAGGGTTACTCACAGTTGGACAAAGAGGGTCTAGCCATTGTTTTTTGCCGTAAAGAGGTTCCATCAGTATTTGTATGGCCGGGTTTTCAAGATCTATACCGACCATAAGCCATTGATGAGCCTGTTCAGTGAAACACGCGGCATTCCGCCGCTAGCGTCAGCAAGAATCCAACGCTGGGCACTTATCTTGTCAGCCTACCAATACAGCATTGTGTACAGAGCAGGGAAGGACAATGCCAATGCTGATGCGTTGAGTCGCCTGCCATTGCCTGAGACACCGGTCTCAACATATGTGCCTCCAGAGACTGTTTTTTCGTTAGAGAAGTTGTCACAGACACCTGTAAAGGCAGCCCAGGTCAAGCAGTGGACAGAGAGAGACCCAGTGCTGGCCAAAGTAAAGAGTTACCTGCTACAGGGTTGGCCCAGTGTGGTTGACAGTGAGGACCTGTAAACTTATTCCAAACGCAAGACTGAACTCTACAGGATGGGTGCATTTTCTGGGGTGCAAGGGTAGTCGTCCCTCCCCCAGGTCGCTCACAGATTGTGGAGGAGATACATGAGGCCCATCCGGGGGTATCACGAATGAAGAGCCTGGCAAGGTCCTATGTCTGGTGGCCAAAGATGGATTTAGACCTGGAGAACAAGGTGAAGTCCTGCACACAATGTCAGTTAAATCAGCACCTGTCACCACCAGCCCCTTTGCATCCCTGGGTGTGGCCAGACCACCCCTGGTCTAGACTACATCTGGATTTTGCTGGCCCGTTCATGGGGGAGATGTTTCTCATCATGGTGGATGCCCACTCCAAGTGGATAGAAGCGCACATCATGAGCAACATAACAGCCCCCAAAACCATAGACAAGCTCAGACAAATATTCGCAGTTCATGGGCTGCCTGATACGGTGGTCACAGATAATGGTCCAACGTTCACCAGTGAGCTGTTTGGTGAGTTCATGGAACAGAATGGAATTCGCCATGTTCGCACAGCTCCTTTCCACCCAGCCTTGAATGGATTGGCGGAGCGAGCTGTCCAGACGGTGAAGGAGGGTTTGAAGAGAATGAAAGGTGAGTCTCCAAGCACCAGACTTTCACGTTTCCTGTTTAAATACCGTCTTACCCCACAGACCACTACGGGACGTGCTCCCGCAGAGATGTTGATGGGGCGTAGGCCCAAGTCAAAGTTGGACCTGTTGCGTCCAGACATGAAGGCCACGGTGATGAGGAAGCAGGAAAAGCAGAAGGAGGGACATGATCAACATGCACAAGAGAGACAGCTGAAACCAGGTGACGTTGTCTATGTGAGAAACTTCAGTAACTCTAATGAGAAATGGCTACCTGGGGCTATCCTGGCGCAGAGAGGTCCTCTCTAATTTGTGGTTGAGCTAACGGATGGTCGAGTGTTCCGCAGACATCAAGATCACGTCCGCCTACGTCAGGACATCAGCCCAGAGTTCATCAGCACCTCAGAGTTTACCATGGTGAGCCAAGCTACTGTGGGAGTGTCACCAGGGGGAAGGGCACTCTGGGAAGAGTCGGCACCCTTTGGAGAGGAAGGTCAGTTGACTATGGACTCACAGACACCTCCCGTGACCTCGCCACCTGAACCTCCCCAAACGCCTACTCCAGCATTGCCAGCTACAGACCCGGAGATGGTGCGCAGGTCACAGCGTGCTCGAAAACCACCAGACAGACTGATTTATAGTTAATGACTGTATGTGCTGTATTGATTTGCCTGTGCTAGTTGTAAGTGTATATGCCTCAAATAATTGTTGTTATAGTTAAGGGGTAAAAGACAATGACACTAACTTAGCTTAAATAAGTTGATTTGTATTCGGAGAATGTTGGAATTTAGTGGGGGAGGAGTGTTGTAATGTTTAAGATAGTAGTTCTCTGTTGTACCACCAGGCGGGGCTCTACTATAAAGTGACACTGGCATTATGCATTTCCTTTGTTCTGTGAATGCACGAGTAAAAAGACCTGTGGATACTCTGTATGGCGACACTTCTAAGATTCTACATAAAGTTACATGGTGATACATCGTTCTCCGTTGTCCGTGTCTTTGGTCAGGTTACTACAGATATCTATATATTATATTGTCTTATTTTATTTAGACATAGAGCCCCAGGACCCCCCTCCGGAGCTCCCGGCGTGTTCTAGATTAGAATATTTAGTAGAACGGATGAAAGGGTTTAGAATGAATTGGCGGTCACGAGAGGAAGCCTCTCAAGTCCAAGCAACCACGCGAACAAGCGAACAAATCATATATATTTATATATATATATATATATGGTCATTTCACGGATCCCTGTGAGACCAGGTTGACTCGGTCGTTGGAACGGGAATCTGTATGTGTGCCACGGAATATGAGTGTCATTAACTTGCATTGGAGCAAAATGCGTGGCCACAACACGGAAATTGGCGTGTTCCCGTGAGGAGTTAAGCGTCCGTGGTCATTTCATGGATTCCTGTGAGACCAGATTGGCTCATTCACTTCACTCACTCCCTCCCTCCCTCATTCTTACTCATTAACTCTCTTTCTCTCACAAACACAATCTCTCTCTCTCTTTCTCAATCTGTTTCACACACACACACACACACACACACACACACACACACACACACACACACACACACACACACACACACACGCATATTCTTTCGATCGCTCACAAAGTGAAGACAAACTTTTTCTCAATCACTCAATCTTTCTCTAAATCCAAAACCTTTTCACACAGACACTGACACACAGACGCATAGACTTTTTCATTCTTGCAGTCAAACAAACACTCACACACACACACACACACACACACACACACACACACACACACACACACACACACACACACACACACACACACACACACACACACACAAACACACCTTAGGTGACTTCCATTCATCTATCCATCCATGCACCCAACCCGCCCATGCACTCACAAACAAAGACTTGTTGCTGCTTGTTTTGTTGTTGTGGTGGCTGTGCTCATGACTGGAGTGCTGCGTCTGACTGTTTGAATGAAGGCGAGAGAGGGGAGGAGCTGGAGAGAGGGGGGGGGGGGGGGGAGAAGAAAGAGTGATAGAGAGAAAGAGAGGGACATAGTGGGAGAAAGAGGGAGAAAGACAAAGTAAGTGCCAAGAGAGAGAGAGGGACAGAGGGAAAAAGAGAAAGAGCTGGAGAGAGCGAAGAGAAGAAAGAGACAGAGAGACATAGAGAAAGAGGGAGAGAGCGAAGAGAAGAAAGAGACAGAGAGACATAGAGAAAGAGGGAGAGAGACATAGAGAAAGAGGGAGAGAGATATAGAGAAAGAGGGAGAGAGACATAGAGAAAGAGGGAGAGAGACATAGAGAAAGAGGGAGAGAGACATAGAGAAAGAGGGAGAGAGACATAGAGAAAGAGGGAGAGAGACATAGAGAAAGAGGGAGAGAGACATAGAGAAAGAGGGAGAGAGACATAGAGAAAGAGGGAGAGAGACATAGAGAAAGAGGGAGAGAGACATAGAGAAAGAGGGAGAGAGACATAGAGAAAGAGGGAGAGAGACATAGAGAAAGAGGGAGAGAGACATAGAGAAAGAGGGAGAGAGACATAGTACGTGCCAGAGAGACACAGAGGGAGACAGAGAGGGAGGTAGAGAGTATGAAAGACAGAGAGAAAGACGGAGGATAAGATACAGGGGGAATAATAAAGGAGTTGAGTGAGAAACCGATCAAGGGACAGTGAGAGAAAAAAGAGGTAACCACTCCAAATCCATGGGCAGATTCATTGCAAGGGTTGTCTCTGCTGTCCCAGTTACCTCTGTCCTCATCTAGATCTTGCATCAGGTAATCACCGGTACACAGAAGGTAGCACCGACCTGAGAGACCTAAAATCACCATTCAAAACAGAATCGCGAGAAGCCCATTGCTTGCCAAAAGTGTCTTATTTTTTCCTTATTTTTTACTTTTCACTGTCACATTTTGCCAATGGTGCACATCAGGAACAATCCCTCTTCTTTCTTTGTGGGACTATCTATCTTTCACACGTCTGCTAATGGTACTGGGAGATTTCCTTCTCGAGCTAGAGTTTCAGAAATTTAGCATTCAAACTTGGGAGGAAAACTGTAGATGGATGCAGGCGATAGTACGACCCATTTCCGGAGAAAGAGCCAACAAAAACTAGTTTCTGAGGCCTACGATTGGATTATAACCTTCTACAATTTCTTTATCTAACCATTTTGTAATATCCCCAATTTCTTATAGAATTCTGTAATCTAGACTGTTCTCTATTTTCTGGTTCAATTTGGGGAAGTCTTCAAAAAGAAGATAAGTATGTGCTGTTACAAAATTGTTCCATAATGATTCAATAATAGGAAGCTGTATTTATTTGAAACTAGGTTGATATCCTGCATGCAGTCTTTTTTGTTACATAGGAAGATTATATTACAAATTCCTATCCCCTATACTTAGCTTACTCCTTAACCTTAGCTAAACGTATCCCAACTTACCCCTTAACTTTATCATTATCTTTTAAATACACTAACTTTAAGAATCAAATAATGAGAAAATAAATACTTGAATCGTTTAAACGTAACTTGTTTACCCATCAAACTCCACAAGGAGATTTTCAACATAGAATCATTAAACAAAGGAATGCTGGGTGCTGGAGGCATTAAACACTCTTCTTTTGTCCAAGTGTTGTTTATTTTAAGAAAAAAACGGTGTTTATTACATGACAGAACTGCTTTATTAAGCCCTAAATCATCTTTTTACAAGTCTAGTACAACTCTATTCACACGGCCCGACTACCACAATCGTCCATTTTGATGTGGGCCCCGATTAATTACAAAATCCTCAAGTGTCTGCAAAACCAATCGTGATAATAAAAAAAAAGAAAAGACAGTTTGATGATGTCGAGATAAATAGATAAATACACAAAAACATTGGAATCAAACTGGCCGATCCGGCAATAAATAATCAGAACAATAAATAACATTCAGAAAATCTTTGGCCAATGACAGGCCGTTTCCCATCGCCCTGCTACCCCTGCGACGAGATAGCATTCGTCTCGCTCGTGACCAATCAGAGACTCAGAATCAGCTTCCGTTAAATGGGTTCTGAGAAACTCTATCGGGTATGTGGTGTGGAATAGTAAATAAGAGAACAATTATATCGAGGCACTTTGAGAGGATGTCATAGGAAAATGGTCGCATTTCCTGCGCTTTTCGTTTTTATTTTTTTGTTCCCCCGGTGGTGAAAATTGGAAGCGTTACGCAACCGTCAGACATCCAAAGTAATCGAATGGCTGAATCAATCGGTGAACGCGTAGCTGTTTTCATGTTCCTTTTTTGTTTTGTTCAACAATGTCCGGATTGAGCATATAATAGAAAAAAAACGAGATGACGACTTAAATAGAAAAGGTTAACCCCTTAAATAGAAATAAGGAGACGGGAACCGAGAGCAAAACAAAAAGAAATGCTTGACGAACCAAAACAAACGAAAACCTTTCGATTCTCCTATCGGTCCACAGTCTCTGATCGGCCGGTCGCCGATCAATGAGAGTCCTCCGCCGTGGCAGTGTCCGACTGAGACCGAGACTCCGACGACTTCTCCCCGAAAATGCCGGCCAGCGTTTTAAAGCGGGGCCCCCAGTCGTCCAGGTAGTCGTAGTCCTCCTCCAGCCCCCCGGGGGCCGCCGGAGAGCCGATGGAGCTCAGCGACTCGGCCACCGAGCCGTCGCCCTCGTACGCGTAGGTGACCAGCGAGTCGTAGGGCGGCGCCGCGTTGTCCACGTCGTGGTCCTCCAGCCGCCGGTGGATGAAGTCGCGGATGTCGGCGCTGTCCTGGGACACGGGGGCGGGCCCCGGACGCGGCCCCGGGCCCCGGCCGCGGGGCTCCAGGGGCTTGATGTCGCGGCGGCGGAACAGGTTGTCCTTGACGACCTTGGGGTTGCGCAGCGTCCCCATGTCGAAGGCGTGCGTGTCCTCCTCGCCGCCGCCCTCGTCATCGTAGTGGATCACGTTGTCCCGGATGTCCTCCTTGGATGACATGAGCGTCTCCTTCTCCTTCTGCCGGCGCAACCCCACGTACAGGACCACGATGACTGAGAGGGGGGGACGGGGACGACACACCAGTTAGCATGGTAGCATAGCTTGGCCTGGGCGATATGGCTGAAAGATGTATCACGATATAACTTGATCATATTGATCGATATCGATAACTATTGATAATTGTAATGACCTAAAAAGACTAGGAACTACCATGCTGGATTTAAACACTTCTGTTTAACACTCAATATGACATTCCACTGTTCTTTGCTGATAAATACTCTAATGTCGATACAACAATGAAAAACACTCAAATATTTTAAATAAGTATGGAACCGTGTTCGTGTAACAAACCCAGCTGCTAGATTCGGTGCTCCAGTCTCTTATCGATATATATTGAACATGTTTTATAATGATATTGATCAAAAGTCTATCACGAGACGATCATTTATTGTTTCATTGCCCAGGCCTAGGCATAGCGCTTTTCTCAAATGTCAGCATGATACATGTTAGTGTGATGGCAATCAGTGTGACACATGTTAGTGGAGGGTATTTTAGCATGTCAAATGCTAGCATGAAACCTGTTAGTGTGACACATGTTAGCCAAGGGCACTTCATATTTGCAATGTTAGAATGGTATGTTAGCATACTGCATTGTAACATGATACAATTAAACATCTGAAAATGACGCTGTGGCGGGACGTGTGACGTCTGGCCTGCAGGGGGAGTATGGGCAGGTTGGGAGCACACCGGATTGGCTGGGGGGGTTGGACCTGAGTGCAAGCAGGTGTCAGCACTCAGGCCAATCAGGGAGTGTTTGTATAAATGGGCCTGCTTTGTGGTTAGTAGGAGAACCCGGGAGCAGAGAGAGAGAGAGAGGCAGGGGCGATCGCCACCAGAGATCGCCTGGAACGCATCCTGTGACCGCTTGGAGCGGAGTTATGATTTACGTCCAGGGAATGGTGTTTTGTTGGACTGAGCGATCGAAATAAAAGGACTTCTGTTGGGAAAAGCAAACCTGGTGTCCAAGCGCTCTGTGAACCTGCTACAGACGCATGTTAGAATGATACAGGGGAGCAAACTAGCTTGAAACATGCAAGACATATGACACAAAACACATCCAACAACCTCCTCACACACCCCCTGCGGGCACAGAGATCACAAAAGTAACATTAAAGCACCTTAAATACAACCTGAAGTTTGACATTCTTTCTTTCCAAGACAAACTGGTTGTTTAAGGCAGGACTGGGTGTCGGGCGGATCGAGGAGAGTAGCGCATCGATCACCTGAGATTTGATTAGCGATAGTGTAGGTACTCGGAGTACACCACCGTATTATTAATCATGCCACAGTCAAAACACAAAACCCTTAGAGATCCCATTTTACACCACCAGGTGTGAGTGTGATTAGCCGTTACACGCCGTTTTGAAAATCTGCCTCTTCTGACATCACAAGTGGGGTTGGACACGATCAGCAACGTTTGCTACAGTCAGTCCACTGGGTAGGCTGGTAGACTGTTCTATCAAGCACACATGAAGGTGGACACACGCCCGCTTGTGTTGACACTAAACCACAGGAAGAGGCAGATTTTCCAAACGGCTTGTGATGGCTAATCATACTCACAGCTGGTGGTATAATATGGGGCCTTTAAGCTAAACCAATTTCTGTTACGTTTGACTGTCTCGAGTTCAAGTGGCTTTGCCCTAAAAAGTGGGAATTAGCAGCAGACGTGCATTGCCTCACACACACTAAGGGAACGCACAGAGCCCTCTGGAAATGGTGTTCGTAGATTTGGATATTGTACGCTAGCTTTGCGGCCAATTCGCGGAGTCAACTGGGAAAATGATAATTTCACTGTCGCGCTCCATGACTCCACATTAGTCTGCCTCTCTCTCTCTCTCTCTCTCTCTCCCACTCTCCCACACACTCTCTCTGTCTTACTGTCTGTTCCCCTTAAGTTATATCAGTGTTACAGCTAAAATATACAATGTGTTTTATATAAAGGCATCTGGGATAGAAGGAAATAGGCTGCATAATGTAGATATTACTCAGTTGGAATGAGTCAATAAATACACTTAAATGAGGCACACGCACAGTACGCACACATATACAAATAAAATGGTTTAAGTAGGTCTCCTCTCCCCCTCTTTCTCTCTCTCTCTCTCTCTATCTCTTCCTCTCTACTAGTATTCGTTGACATCTTTCTTCCCACCCAACTGACACTTCTGGTAGTAGTGTGCTAGCTCCCCCTAGTGGTATTTATGGGTACTGACACATAACAGAGCTTCTCTATCTCATGTGTAACCTCACTTAAAACCGGTTATTTCGCCGGTCGGTAAAAGAATAAATAAACACATAAATAAAACACAGTTCAAGATGCTGTTGGGGTTCCCTCATGAGAGGCGTATAGACGTACAGGGTTTCCCGAACGAATGGGGCATTGAATCTATGTAATTGCGTGTTGGTTTCCTCCACAAAAACATTGCCATGCATTTTATTTTTCCCATTTGCATTCACTATGTTGTATGATTCTTGGAAACAGATGTTATTCCTAAGTGTTACATTTTTCAGAGTTTGCATTTGCGGAATCAAATCCGACAATAACCACCACTATACTAAACAGTCTGTAAACCACAACTACTGCTAATCTAGCACAGGTGGTCAGAGTTCCTCAATGGCCACAGGTTATTCCAAAGTACTCACAAAGGTCAGCGCTGCAAAGGTCACCCATTGACCTACGCGGTAAAACAAGCGCCATTTTTTAACAACCTCTCGACCCCCCCCCCCCCCCCCCCACACACTCACATAATTTACAAAACGAAACCATAAAGCCATATTTACTTCCTCCCGCTATGCAGATGAGTTATAGGGGAAGGTTTTTAACGACTCTGACCTTGAGAGGGAAAAGTTAAAGCCTTAAGTTCTTCGGGGTTGCGGCGGGGGGGGGTGAGGGTGTCGAAGGACCCGGGAACAGGGTTTATAGAGCTAATCAGTGAGGGGTGAGAGAGTGAGTCCCTCCCTCTAATCGAGCCCTCCCCGATCGCCCTCCCGGGCTCGTAGGGTACAGTCATAAACCGCCACACCTGCAGAGGGACATGCTCCAGCCGATACTGGAGACATTTTTGTATGAGGCTTGGGAAATAGATTTTAATGTTTGGTTTAAGTATGAGGAAGGTACTATGACGATGGAATGGATTAAAAAATGCCATAGAACCTTATCCCTGTGTCTTTAGAACTGAGTCTTTTTGGTCATGTCTCACAATCTCCTCAAGTATGATTACATTTCATGATGGCTTTGTAGACTAATTCAGTTTCTTGTCGTAGGTCATGAGGGGACTGTCCACCACGCCGACCCCCACCTTGATCATTTAATCAGATGACTCCCCCTTTGGTTGGACCAACTTGAGGACATAAAAGATCAGACTGTTCCAAAGTTCACCAGAATATGCTAATAGTTTTAAATGGAGCCAGGAAATGGAATATAAGACCGAATCAGGCATGCAGTGGTTGAATAGTTCTTTACGTAACTTTTTATGTAACCTTAGAAAACATGTTTCACTAAACCCACAGACAACTTATGTATCAGAGTTCTTCTGACTATTTTGATTGAATTCTTGAAATGAAAAAAACATTCTCAATCTAAGAAATAATATTTATATATATCTATAAGTCCACGAAAAAATCTTTGAATAAGACCATTACATCGCCCCTTGCCAGTCCATAGAAAAGCTCTTGACGAGATACTGCTGAAAGCCAGCTGGATTTGCTCATCATAATATATACTCTTTCCATCCAAAGTTGTTTGGGTATACTTAGTAAACATATTACTTCTAAATATTTCTACTTTGAATTCATGAATCAAGCTATCTATTTGACGTTGGTTCCCAGGTGCTTTCTTAAACTCAAGGTAACTTAATATATAACGTACAGTATATTTACATTCACTCATCCCCTCCGGCTCTTGATATATATATATATTTTTTTTATATTCTTATTCCTTGCTGTGTTCCTGCTACGTCCATCACTGCACTAACAGGCAAAAGTATGAACAGAAATGATTAAGGGAATCAAGGTGAACCGGAGCAGATGAGACAGCAGATGGGGTGGCGTGTGAGGACCAGTGTTGCCAAAAAAATCACAATAAGTCATTATCGGTTCTCTGAAAAGTCGCTAGAACTCGCTAGTTTGCGTAATGACGTAAATTGTGACATAACCACGCTTCATTTGCATACGTCGTCCCGTCGGTTCTCTGAAAAGTCGGCAGAACTTGCTGGTTTGCGTGATGACGTCATTCGTGACGTAACCACGCCTCAAGGGTTAAGAAAGGGCGACGAAGGAGGAACTTGTCGGAAACATAAAAGCAGCAAGGGATTGGGAAAGGGAGGGAACTGGAGATGAGGGAGAGAGATAGGGAGAGCTGTGTGAAGCGCAGAGACTAGGGATAACACGGAAAAAAAAGACGTCGCCAGACACACGAAAAAGTCACCAGATTTGCCGTCAGTCGCAGAATTTCGACGCACAGGTTCATAGCGCGTACTATATAGGCTCAGTCCTGAACACAGCAACCCGGGTTAGATGGGCCGTGGTCATTTACTGCATGTCCTCCCCTCTATCTCCCATACCTTCCTCTCTATCTTTCTCTATAATAAAGCATAGAAAATGCGAAAAATAATAAAATAAAACCCCCCAAAAAATTTTTTTTTCGCTAAATCTAACGACAAAGCCGCCAAATTGGCGTCTCACCTAGCAGGATGACGATGCACAGGAGGATGGCGATGAGGGCGCCCGTGCTCAGGCCCACCGGCAGGAAGATGGCCTCCGCGCTGCACGTCAGCAACGACCCGTCCGACTCGCACCCGCACACGCGGATGGTCAGCGTGCCCGTGCTGGTCTTGGACGGGTAGCCGTTGTCCTCGATCACCACGGGCAGGAAGTAGATCTCCTGGGCGCGCCGCCGGAAGCCGCTCCTCTTGGTCACGATTCCCGCCGTGTTGTCTGAGGAGGAAAGGGAACGGAATGGGCGAATCACAAATAAGGGAAGAGTTGATTTATTTTGGATCATTAATGAGCAGTGTGTAAAAGTGTGCATGAATGGAAGAACGTTGTAAAGCGCTGTGAGTGGCCACCGATCAGTAAAGTGCAATATAAAAGCAGTCCCTTTAACATTTACCATTGAAACTAAATAAACGCAAGCTATTAAACAAGGTCAGCCTCTGAAAATAAACGTGGCGACTTCTGTCGAGTCCGCCCAAAAGAACGCTAGTTTAAAGAAGAAGCCTGCCTAATGGGCCGAGCGCTTTCAGCGGCAGAAGGAACTTACAGTCTTCCACGGAATCCATCGTGTTCTGACGAAATAAAATAAGAAAATAGGATTCTGCTCTGTCTCTGGCCGTCGCCTGAACCGCCAGCCTGGAGGTGGGCATTCAGCGGGTTCAAGCTGTTTAATGTCTGATAACCCAGTGCGTTTGATATCCAATCCTCCGTGAATGTGGCTCCGCTGAATGTGATCAGAAACGGCAATGCATGAAGGACTATCAAAGACTGCAAATGCTATCAAAGCCTTCGCCATCTCCATACTTGTGAAACCTGAAAGAGCTCCGCCGTGGCAAATCACTCCTGAAAGCAGCCAGCCATACTTTTTTCCAATTCACCTTGTTAACTCTTTGAACAGTTGCCATCGCTTGTGATTTCAATATCTCATCTTTTAGGGGAAGTAACTTTACAGATACGCCAGCGGCAGAGGGCACAGGGAAGGGGGGGTTGGTGGGGAAGCCGGGGGGAGAGGGGGAACTGGGGATGTGGGGGACGGACGGACGGACGACGGGGATGATATTTCTCCCAGCTAGAAACAAACGCAGGAGGGAGAGGAGACGCGGTAAAGGTGTGTTCTTGAGGTGGGCAATTCAAATCAAGGCCGACAACGCGTTTGACGCTGAGCGAAGCTGTCATGGCCGACTTGTCCGGACTCTTGTCTGGACTGTTGCCAAGCCGGCGTGACCCCCCCCCCCCCCACACACCTGTCAGGTAGGGTTTGTTCCGTCGTCAAAACCCCAGCGCCAACTTTTCTTGACAGGAGGTCACGCGTTTTAGCGCGCCTCGCATGTTAGTGTGTGGGCGGGAGGCGGAGTTGTTGTTCTCTCTCTCTCTCTCTCTCTCTCTCTCTCTCTCTCTCTCTCTCTCTCTCTCTCTCTCTCTCTCTCTCTCTCTCTCTCTCTCTCTCTCTCTCTCTCTCTCTCTCTCTCTCTCTCTCTCTCTCTCTCTCTCTCCCCAGTGTTTACGGGGCTCGCCCGCCCCGTCCCTGTGTATCAGATCTAGTGAGGGGGGGGCTAGGCGGGGGGGGGGGGGGGGGGGGGGGCAGGTTGAGGCGCGAGGCAGCCTCGGAGGTCCAGGGGAGTTGGGTCTCGTCAGGGTCTCGGCTCCAAATGCATTCGCTCTCCCCCCCCTCCCCCCTAACCACCCTCACCCACCCCCCCCCCCCCCCAGCTTTAGCCTTCTGCACATGTCCCACTTACTTTGGACTGTTGCTCTGTTTATTTTTATATTTACTGACTTCAAAGAGACCAGACCAGTGCATCTTGGGAAATGTCTTCCTGAAACACCTTCTGTGGATTTCTCTAATTAGCTGAAGTGTAAGCACTTCTCATCTGTGTTTTGGTCTGGAAGTGGATGATGGTGATTTTTATTCATGCACTAATGCACACACACACATGCAGACACACACAAACACACACACATGCACACACAGACACACAGAATAGCTCATTTAAAAACTGTAATGTCGACAACTTCCCCTTTGAAATCACTGCCAAACATCGAAACACTTTACACTTTTTTGCTTGAACTATCTTCAAAGTCTGTTTCAGGGGGAGAGACTTCTGTTCATCACTTACTTCCAAAGTCTCTGATGGTAAAGTTCTTGTTGCTCTTCAAATCATCTTTAGGGGATTTGAAGGAGAACGTCTGGCCAGCGTTGGGGAGGTCTTGATCTTTTGCGCTGAACATTTGGATAACCTGAAATCAAAAAAAAAGAAAAACTTTGTTGCAACCCATTAATTGAACAGCCTTTGGGCATTCTGATCGGTTATACTGAGATCGTATTTCCCAAGTTTTGCATAACACTGAATACTACAATGACATCTAAACGCACGCAGGAAGAGCACTTTGTTGATGCTCAGTATTCCTGCCACAAGGATTTCTAGTCAAATCATAATACCCTTAAGAGCGAGTCCATCAGCTTCAAAACAAACCCGTCGAAGACAAACCTCAAAGATAACATGAATACTTGTGTGAACATTCCCTGCAATTCCCTCAAATAACGAAGACGAAAAACCTGGATAAACCTTCAAAAAGGCTTTAAACCCCTTCCTCAGGGCTGGATATGGGAACGTTGTTTCTGGTCTGCCAGATCATTTTACACACCTGAGGAAGGTGAGTGGGAACAACTGGGCCTTGTGCTGTTAACTGTAGGTTTCTAATGGGGTGCTGTCTAGGCTCTCTAATTCAGGACCATTAGGATAGCACTGCTACGGGCAGGAAGGCTCCATCATTCGCCATTATCGTCGTTTAGATTAAGAAAATGGAGGTGCGATCTCGGGCGTTTAAATGGCGTCGGTGTTTGGTTATAATGGGGGGTGATGTAGTGTAATTTGGACCAAGGGAAATTCGATAGGACTCCAATCTTGAAAAGGTATTCACAAAACAAACTAACAACCAAATCAAATCGATCATTTGGAAAAAGATCATCATTGGACCAAACCAAAAGAGAAAAGTATTACAGTAAATGACCAAGTAGGTGATTTAAAAATACAACACTATGGCTATGCTCCAAACGCTAATGAGCACAAACATGTAAAAAACTTTACAAACAGTTTCTTGGGAACACCAAATAGCAACTCAAATAAACTCAATGCACAACTAACCTTCCAAAATACAAATAATTATGTATATGTACATAACACATCTACCGCGGAAAATGCCTAACAGGCTATTCCCATTCCAGTTTTAGCTCCTCGGTCACAGCCCGCTAGCGGTGAGCGCAGTGCGGCGCTCCACTTCTGAAAGCCACTGAAGCTAACATGCTAGGGTCAGGTCCCCGCGCCTGAATAATGAAACGATAGAGAGAGGGAGCGGGCGTAGCGGCACACGGTGTGCCCGTTCTCCACGCCACACCACCACTGTTTTATTTAAACAGCGCCGTTTGAGGCCAGGCACCGCCACACACCTTTCCCCTCCCCCGTTACCCCCGTCGTACACAAAGAACAGTCCGTTGGTCTGTGTCTTCCTGCGCTCACTTCCTGGATATGGATCAGGCCGGTCTGGAGGGAGGAGGGCGAGCAGACACAGCTTGGGCGCGAGCTTCTGTTCAAATAATAAACGAGCGAAGGGGGCGAGCGAGTATGGTTGTGAGAAGTGTGAGAGAGGGAGCAGGTGAGCACCAAGGGAGACACTCAGGCCTAGCTATTACAAGGAGGGGAGGGTGTGTGAGTGTGTGTGTATGTGTCGGGGGGGGGGGGGGGGGGGGGTGATGGTGGTGTGTGGGGGAATGATGATGGTGGGGAGGGGGTAGTGTAGTGTTTTTCGTCCGCAAGCTGTGCACAACACCTGGCGATGTCATGCTGTTTGAGGAACAATCTAGCAAGGGATGGCAAGAGAGAGAGAGAGAGAGAGAGAGAGAGAGAGAGAGAATTCTTTGTGGAGAGTCAATTATATAAGAAAGGTAAGGAGGAGGATGGGGAGAAGAAAGAGTAGAAGAGAGTGGAGGATGGAAGGAGAGGAGAGGAAATGGACAGAACAGAATATAAGCATGCCAATGCTGCGGTCACTCTTCAGTTCACTAATCCCAGGACTCCAATAAATAACGTGAGCTTCACAGCATAATTGCCAAAGTCATATTTTAAAGTTCATCTTGTGTTTAGCGTAAAAGATGCCCAAGCCAAATAGCTGACTGAGGCAGATAGTGAGTATGAAATGTAAAAAGTACTCTGATTGGCTTAGGATAAAGCCAATGAGGCAGAGTGAATCAGCAGAATCAGGAGAGTAGAGTTAGGTACGATATCACAATTTGGCCAAAGTCGGACTCATAGCAATTATGCTTCGAGGCTAACGATAAATAATTTCGGGCTATTTTCCATCATCAGCGGCGCCTGTTTTAGAGGCGTGGAGACGAACCCCCCCAGTAATAAGAAGACCACATAACGGACCCGGCCACGATCAGTCCAGGGGCCCTCAGCAGCCGAGAAGAACCCTTAACAGGCAGCTGAGAAGGGGCAGAAGGGTGCTCGAGGCGGTCTGATTGACTGCCGAGAGAGGTCCTCACCCTGCCCTCCACTGCAACACTCACCGCATACAGATGCCAACTAATGCCCTGATTTACACGCAAAAGGTGGTTCGCAGAAACACACACAGGGCAGGGAAGAATCCACCCCCCGCCATTTCCTTTTAATATCTTTCTATCTGTCATCCGGAATGGGTTCGGCGCAGCAATAAGTATCATGGGGGTGGTATGGTATGCTATCCTAACCGCACAAAAGTACTATAAGGTGCAAGGGCTTATGGGTGATTCTTCCATCGAATCCTGCCCCTGCTGTAGGCGTAGAAAAGATAAATCAGGTCTTGGTTGAAATATGGCATCGCGCCTCGTTCGAAACATCTTCGGGCACGGACAACAAGTCCGCAGCCAGAACGGTGTCAGAGAAGATGGTGTCTCGAACAGAGAGCTGTCAGGGTCAGACCACACAGCCTCGGACGTAAAGCTGTCACAACATGGCATCAGACCGACCGACATCCGACAAACCACAATTAGACACAACGGCCTCAGAAAACACGCCTTTAGACAACTTGGTATCCAAGACAACGGCCTCAGACAACACGCCGAAAGACAACATGGTATCCAAGACAATGGCCTCAGACAACACGCCGAAAGACAACATGGTATCCAAGACAACGGCCTCAGACAACACGCCGAAAGACAACATGGTATCCAAGACAACGGCCTCAGACAACACGCCGAAAGACAACATGGTATCCAAGACAGCGGTCTCAGACAACACGCTGTAAGACGACACAGCATGCCAAGGACGGACGCCGTCAAAAAGAGACGCAGTCAAACAATTTTGCGACAAAACTGGGTCCAGCATCAACCTTCCGGTGTTCCGTGCACAGATGAACACTCAACTATGCAAACATGAAAAGTTACTCTTTGTGTGATCATCTTCTGTGACACCATTTCGTCAGAGGGCAAGGCTGTCCGAGTCTGAGCCGTCATGACGAGACTCTGATGCCATATGGCCTGAAGTAGGAGATGTGACGCTGAGGCTGGGTGATGTATTAATATATTCGGCGTACGGACGGGGTGTTTTGGAAAGAAACGAGGGGACCCCCTGCCGGCAGGCTCCATCTTGGCTGTGATGTGACAGATGTGAGCCGAACACGGAAAGCTAGCTTACTGAGTCACCCGCGGAGGGGTGCTTAGAAAAGGCCATGCCCCCCTTCTCCCATCTGTCTGGGTTCCCCGGAGTTCAAATCCCTGTTCTCTGCGTGTGTGCCCGCCTCACATGAAATTGCTGCACCGGTTTGCTGTCAATGTACAAGCTTTTCAATAGCGAAAATAACAAAGGTGAATCCTGGCCATAGGAGTACAAAAGTGTAGAAAATAAGAGTAGAGAAAAGGCAATAAATAAAGGTAACGGTACAATTAATAACAATGATGAGGTACAATACAATGTGATAATGCAAACATTAACTGCTGCAAATAAGTCTCTCCCCTTAATTTGTTCACGTTACAATTTTGGAACAGGGTTTTCAAATCCACCCCGAAGCTTTAACTGTTGGAGATTCACTCCCTCGTGTGACATTAAAATAACACTGCAATTACTCCGGTGCCTCGAACAATGATGATCATTTGAGTGTATGGAACCATGAAACACTGAAGGGAGGTCTCTTCAGAGGTGTTGGAGCGTGTGAGCATCAGCCTACCTGTCCTATTTTGGCGTTTTCACACACAAACGTCTCGTACGGGACAGCCAGCTCAGGCGGGAACTCGTTGATGTCCAGCACGTGCACGGTGACGGCCACACGACTGGTCAGGACCGGACTGTCTGGAGAAGGGAGAAGGAAAATACACACACACACACACACACACACACACACACACACACACACACACACACACACACACACACACACACACACACACACACACCGTCAATCATAGTTCCGCCAGAACAGTGCACTTGGTGAGGAACCCTCATTGTGAATTTGTGAGGAATCATTTGACACCAAGCATCACTAATGCTCACAGCCGGAGGTCCACGCTGTTAAATGGAGAGTGAAAGCTCTCTCCTCCGCACAGCACTGCCATCTGGTGGCCACGTTTGTCATGCTCCATCTCAGGAAGATGAAACGTGATACGAACGCAACACAATTGTGCTGTTTGCAGCCAAAAAGTTCGGGTTTCGAGCCTCAATGTCGGCAGTCTACCGCAGTGCATTGAGTTATGTTTTAGGGGGGTTAATTTTTTATACAAATCATCACTAGGTTTTTGGAACGCATATCTTGTATGTTTTTTATTGCATTATTGTATTTATTGTGTTCTGAACATGTTTTATGTATAAATATGTATCAATGTTGTTTTAATGTCATGGACTCCAGCTCCTAAAGCGTTCCAAATCAAATAAACACCGTAGGTCGCCTTGGGTAAAAGCCTCTACTAAATGACTGAAGAGTACATCGTGGTAGCCTACTTCCATTTAATAGCAAGGTTAGGAGAGTTTCCTGAACAATTGTAAAGTTCTCCTCTACAAGGTGAACGAGTTTAGCCTGCCACTTCCACCTCCATCCCACGCCAGCAAAAACAAGCCTCGGACTCGTAACGGTTTGTATAAAGGACTTTAAAGGCCGCTGTTTTGTCATCATTTTGGAACAACGGAGGGAAAGTAAAAAAAAAAATCCAACTGCCAGCCCAACACCCCAAACCGAGCTCCACCCCCTCTAAGCCTGTGCTTGGCTCAGGTGTTCACGCACACATGTACTTTCACCTGTACTTAGGGATGTGGGCGTTTTTGTTCCATTCTTTGTGTTTCCTTTGCAGTTTTTATTTATATATTCCACGTGGTACTGTACAATGAACACAGTTATTCCGAGCTTCATTCAACTGCTGAACTGTTATCTTGCCCTTTATAGTTTCCGTCGATTATATATCATTTTATTGACATTAGCAGTGGTAGCTGTTAAAGTAAAAATTTTGAGACTTCCCAATTCATCTATTTACACACAATTCTGCTGATGAATACCGTGTCATGAATACATGCAAATACTTGTTTATATTTGTACTCTTTATGATTAATTCATGCTTTCTACAACTGAATTAGCATTTTAGCATTGCTAGTTAATACTCAATGGAGCCCTCGGATATGCTGCATTTGATTAGACTACACACCCTCTGGTTGCCGTGACACCCCTATGTTGTCAGCCCCCCCTCCCCAACCCCCCACCCCATCTTAGTCTCCCTAAACCTTCTAAATGCTGCTCTGTACAGGGAAGCCTAACGGGGGGTCTCGTGTCTTTACTTTTCCGAAGCAAGTGTTCCATATTAATCAGGTCTCCCCCGGGGGGGGGGGGGGGGGGGGGAGAAACTGGCAGGAGGTAGGGTTTTATTCTCCGTATTGAAGCACAACAGGGGAATGCTGTGTGTGTGTGTGTGTGTGTGTGTGTGTGTGTGTGTGTGTGTGTGTGTGTGTGTGTGTGTGTGTGTGTGTGTGTGTGTGTGTGTGTGTGTGTGTGTGTGTGTGTGTGTGTGTGTGTGTGTGTGTGCAGAGGATGAACTACGGTTCACTTTATGGATTTGAGGAGGGAATAGGATTTCATCTGCAGTATGGGGGGTGCTTGTAATGGGATGTTTGTGTGTGTGTGTGTGTGTGTGTGTGTGTGTGTATTTGTGTGCGTGCATCCATGCTTGTGTGTTTGCCCATGGCTGTGTCTTTGAATGTTTATATATATATATATATATATATGTGTATATATATATATATATATATATACTGTATATGTTTCTGTCTTTCTAAAAGCAGAACCTGTGTTTGCACCTGTGTGTGTGTGTGTGTGAGAGTGAATATAATTTGTGTTTGGAGGTGTGTGCGTTTCCATACATTCAATGTGTCTGGGTGTGCCTTAATGTGTGTGAGCTATAGCAGAACGTATGTGTGGGTATTTGTGGGTGTGTGACAAAGCAGACGGTGTATGTATGTGTGTGCATGCGTGCATGTGCGTGCATGTGTGTGTGTGTGTGTGTGAGTGTGTATGTATGTGTATGTGTGTGCCTATATATATGTGTTTGTTCATATGTGAGTGCATGTGTATGTATGTCCGTGGTGTGTGAAAAAACTGCAGGTGTATTGATGCACATGTGTATTGGTGCTCATGTGTGCGTGCATGTGTGTGTGTGAATGTATGTGTGCGACAGACAGCCGAAGGTGTGTGTGTGTGTGTGTGTGTGTGTGTGTGTGTGTGTGTGTGTGTGTGTGTGTGTGTGTGTGTGTGTGTGTGTGTGTGTGTGTGTGTGTGTGTGTGTGTGTGTGTGTGTGTGTGTGTGTGTGTGTGAATGTATATGTGCATCAGACAGCAAAAGGTTTTTGAGTGTGCATGAGGGGGGATGCATGTGTGTATGTGAGTCAGCCAAAGGTGTATGAGTGTGTGTGTGGGTGCGCACGTGGGGGTATGTAGGTGGAGGCAGCGGGGGCTACAGTGAGCTCCCTCCAGGCTTGGAGGTGGGCCATGGATCAGTCACTAACCTGTCTCTGACCTTGGTGCAGAAAAGCAATCTTGGCACCAAGGTAAAGTGACGCTGGCTTTGGGATTTGCTGTTGTGAACTAAGTAAACCATCAACAGTGAGGCTCACTTGGCAGGAGAAGAAATATATATCATCTTTTATTTATTTTTCATAAAGGCTTGTGGATTTACAGGGGTTTTCAAAGATGAAGACATATGAAAAATCTGAATAGTATTTTCAGCCAATGCTTTTTATTCTTCTCGACGATATTTCACTGCTGGAACTGAACGGCAGAGGATGATTTATTATGTTTCAGAACTTTGATAACTTGCTGCGAAAGGAACAAGATACCTTTCCAGCCACTAGATGGAGCAGCAGTACAATGATTATGTTTTGTTTTAATCGTATGCTCGCGTCAGCGTTTCAACACACTTATCCCGCTCTATTGGTTTCATTGAAACGTTATTGGGTATTACCAAAGTATGGTTGAGAAATCATCTTTAAAATTGCCTGTCTCGGAAAAGCTTTTATACTAGATATCATTTGTTAATTAAAACCCATTTTTTACTGGAAACCGTTTTATGGGAGTAACCAATCAAGCAGAAATCTATAAACGCTTGAAAAATAGAACAAGAAGGATATTCCTTGGGAATGCATCTCATTATCGTGGCAAATTTAAATGCGGGAAAAAATAAAGTCACTCTGTAAGGCCCGTACACACAAACACACATCTATACACACACGCAAGCACACAGGCACAAAGACTCAAACCATCCACTTATTTTCTACTTATTCCTTTTAAGCTGTCCTGATTTTTTATTCTCAACTCTGTATTTACCTGCAGACTACAGAGGAACAAATCGCAAATCCACATCTCATACTCCTCTACCCTATGCCGCTCTCTCTCTCTCTCTCTCTCTCTCTCTCTCTCTCTCTCTCTCTCTCTCTCTCTCTCTCTGTCTCTGTCTCTGTCTCTGTCTCTCTCTGTCTCTCTCTGTCTCTCTCTGTCTCTCTCTGTCTCTCTCTCTCTCTCTCTCTCTCTCTCTCTCTCTCTCTCTCTCTTTCTCCATCTCTCTCTCTTCTCTCTCTCGCTCAGGCAACGGTGGGATTTTGCTGCATGACTGCGGTGGCTGCCGATAACCAGACCCAATGAGGAGGAGGAGGAGCAGGAAGGAGGAAGAAAAAAAGGAGGAGAAGGAGGAGGTGGAGCTGGAGGGTGGAGAGTAGAAGAAGGAGGAGGAGGGTGAGGAGGATGAGGTGGAGGGGGTGAAGGATGAGAAGAAGGAGGAGGAGGAGAAGGAGATTCTCGGGGAGGGGGAGGAGCAGGAGGAGGAGGAGGAGGAGGAGGAGGAGGAGGAGAGGGCGAAGCAAGGACGAGAAGGAGGAGAAGGAGGGGGTGAAGGAGGAGGAGGAGGGGGAGGGGGAGGAGGGGGAGGGGGCGAAGGAAGGACGTACAAGAAGGAGGAGGAGGAGGAGGAGGAGGCGGCATCGTTAGTTGACAGTGCTCCAGCGAAGGAACACACTCCCAGAATGGCCACCTCTCTTCCAGGCTCCCTCACTTCAGGGGCAAAGCCGTGCCAAGATGGGTTGTAAAGCACAACAATAATTGGACAAAAGGTGGGACCTGGGGGGGCTGTGGTTGGGTGGGAGCGACACACGCACGCGCACACGCACACACGCACACGCACACGCACGGGTGTCATCATCTGCCACGAGAAAAAACACACCTTGACGTGCGGGTTGGACGCGACTCCCCGGCACGCGGCGCCACTAAGCCGAGGAGAACCTCAAAGCAGTAATAACACGACAGGACGGATCCCCCTGGGTCTCCCGTCTCTTCCCTTTATCGATGCGCGCCCGGGGGGCCCCGTTGTGCCCGCCTCACCGGTCCTGGTGGCTGATGGGGGGGTTGGGGGGGTTGGGGGGGGGGTGCCCAGCGTGGGGACAGACAACAACAGGCCGCTCCAGGCACGGAGGCGCCACAATGCTTCACGCGCCGCATGAGCCCGTCCTTCGAAGCCCGGTGAAAGACACGCGCGCACGCGGGCACTAGCGCACACACACACACACACACACACAACGCCGTCCCTCTAGGTCGGGCATGGATCCGCCGCTAAGGGCTGTAATCCGAGAGTTACTACGAGTGCCAATCTTCATGTAGGACCGGTCGATACATTGCGTACATAATTACTCTTTTTTTTACTTGGATTTAATTGTGTGTGATGGAAGCTATACCGATCAACCCTGCCTGTTTGTTTAGAGTCACCGCTCCTCAGGGGGACGGCGGGAAACACCGAGAAGTGATCGATCGCTGGGAGGCACCGGGCAGGGAGGGTCGGGTGACGGGGCGGGGGGTTGGTGGAGGGAGAGGTGGGGATGGATCGATGGGGGATGGAGGTTTGGACGGAGGCTGGAGGGGGAGAGGTGGATGGAGCTACAGGTCGGGAGGTGGGGGAGATTTGGGATGGGGGTTTGTGGGTGGAGTTTTGGATGGGGCTTGAAGGGTGGAGGTTCGAGTGGGGGTTGGAGGGGAGAGGTGGCTGGAGCTAGACGATGGGTGGAGGTTAACATGGGGGTTGGAGGGTGGAGGTTTGGCTTGGATTCGCAGGCTGGCGGTTTGGATGGTGAGTAAATGGTGGAGGTTTGGATGGAGTTGGAGGGTGTAGGTTCGTATCGGGGTCGTAGGGTGTAGGTTAGAGTGGGGTTAGCGGGTGTAGGTTCGTGTTGGGGTCGTAGGGTGTAGGTTCGTGTTGGGGTCGTAGGGTGTAGGTTCGTTTGGGGGTCGCAGGGCTGCGGTGTTGACGGCTGACGGAGGTGGAGGGGACAGTCCGTTCGGCTGAGGCTGACTCCGTCAGGCGGGCGGGTGGGGTTGATCAGAGGGACCTTGACACCGGCCGAGCGTGAGGCGGCTGACACCGTGATGACTCCGCTGCGTCTCACGGCCCTGCCACCACCGGCCCTGTCCTCGCCGCCCCCACACACAACACACACACAGCGGCGCACACACACACACACACACACACACACAGGCACACGCACACGCGCACACACACAGAGCTGCGCACGCACACACACTTTAAAAGTAAAGTCCAAGTTGCAAGCGGACACGTCAACACTCATGCAAGGATCATGCTTATACACAAACACACACACACACACACACACACAACCCACACAGCTGCGCACGCACACACACATTAAAAGTAAAGTCCAAGTTGCAAACACGTGACCACTCATGCGTGCCGCACGCGCGCACACGTATGAGCACGCTCAAGGATCAAGCGTTTAGACACACACACACACACACACACACTTACACGCACACACAAGCACTTACACACACACAACCCCCATCTAATTTGCATTTGGTCTAAATGAGAACCATCATTCCCATGTCACCATGGTGACCTTGGGGGGGAAGTGACTAATACGGTTTTTCAAGGCAATAAAAGCTCAAGTTTGGGCCTCGGCGAATCCCTAATGAATACCCAGCGTGGGTAATTGTGATGGAGCACCATCCTGCCTCAGAGATAATGACTCTGACGGCTCTTAGCAGATTTGATGACTTGATGACGATGGATTTTCTTATTTATCCGGAAATTTGCTTCACTTCCTGCAACAGAATCATAATTAGCTCCACCGCGCGGGTGTGCGTCTCACGGACGCACACCCGCGTTTCTTTATTGGGTTTGTCGTCTTTTTCCCGGAATCCGGCTCCATCTCATTCCCGCCACGCTGACAGTTTGAGAGGGGCGCTCCGGAAACGCACGTTGAACCGTCTCCGCAAGTCGTAAGCACGACTCAACTCCAGTTAAAAGAGAGGTTTTTTTTTCTTGGCTTTTCAATGTCAACCCCATCAAACCCAGATGAAAGCGGAGGAAAGAAAAAGGCTGTTAAAAACCGAAAAGTAAAACGGCGAACGGGCAGATGGGCGGGGGAGGGGGAAGCCATCTTGTTTTACGGTCACCTATAAACCTTTCCGCGAAACAAAATGGGATTGAGTATTGACTTTAGCGGCGGAAGTGCCTTAAATCCGTCTAATGGATCACAGTGACAGAGTAGGAGAAGCGATGACACATGCGGCAATCACCATCACAGTCAGCATCGCTATTTCCTCAGCGTTTCAATCAGCTACTTACTGAGTTTGGTGGCCACAATGGAGATGTTGTGCTGGGCCACGTTCTCTCTGTCCAGCAGCTCGTTGGTGGAGATGGTTCCCTCCACGGGGTCGATGTCGAAGTAGCTGTCCAGGTCACTCTTCCAGTCTATGGAGTACCTGGAGACAGGGGGGGGGACAGGACAGGGCCAAGGTGAAGGATAGGTCACTCAGTCGCTGTTGAGTCATGAAGACGGCAAAAATGACTTTATAGGGAATTTGATTTTGAGGCTTTTTAGTTTCTTTCATATAAACTGAGAGTGACATTAGTTGAGCGAATTTATTGGAAGGATTGAGATAAAGAGGAAGAGGTAAAAATGTAGATAAAAGGCACAGAGAAACATCATCGTCATGGATGACTGGAAGTCTTTTTTTGTAATGGACTAACTTCCATCATTGTCCCTGAAGAAAAAAATGTGGCAAAGAACATTCAGGAACATGGCAATTTTCAAATGAGGCCGACACATGTATCTGAAGCGTACATCAATTGTGTTCACTGTTTTAAACGACATCAATGCCCTGTTTTAGAGACGTATGGAGCCAGGGCTTTGGAAATAAGCCTTAGGGCTTTATTGTATCATCCTTGACTATCTTTATTGATATAAAGTATGGCACATGTTGTTGTTTCATATTTTTGTGTCAAAAACGGTCAAATAAAATCAATCAATCAGGGCTCCAGGTTAGTTCTGCTGAACATTGAGCGTACCCTGGTCCGGCAGTGAATACACCCTGGGCACCACTACAGCGTCCAAACCCTCACAGGGGTCGTCGCATCCCCACCTTCCTCCCCGCGGGCTCTCGCCCGACAAGGGCGCTTTAAAGAATAACGCCGGCCCAGTCAATCATCAGTCATTCCGGAGTGGTCATTTGGAGGAAGGCACTGATGTGTACGTATTAATTTCAATCGGGGTAATAGGCCCGCGCAGTGAAGCCCTGCTGACGCAACGCTTTCCCTCGGTAAAATACTATTAATTTTGCACACTATTGAGACGCCATCAATTCCGTAGTATAATGTTTGAACGGGAAGAAAATAGCTCTGGGGAGCAGGCAAGGAGCTGTGCACAGTGAGGAGAAGGTTTCTCTGGTTTTCATGCCTTTTTTCGTTTGTGTCGCAATAGGGAGGGAGAATATAGAATATAATGGCTTGGAATGCAGAAGAGAACATTAATGTTGTGCATTAGTAAAACAAAAGGGAGACCATTTCTTCCGAGGGGTCTTGAGGTGTGACTTCCGAGATTAACTTTATGATTATAATGGAAGGGGTTTTCGACCCACGCAGGAGTGCACGCACGCACGCACGCACGCACACATGCATGTACACATGCACGCACACACACACACACACACACACATATATCAATGAGGTGATTTAATATACCACTTATATAGTCGCCATGACTACCATTAGAAATACGTTCCCTACTTGCCCCCATGTATTAGTCACACATAGCCACGCACACATGGACAAACACACATGGAAACGCAAACCAGACTGGCCTTTCAATGCACGGTTTCTCCAAACTTTCTAATGTGGCTTTCACCAGTTTTTCGATAGCAAACTGTTACATAATTGTTGGCTGCTGCTAATGTATGTTAATGTCGTTCATTAACATACATTAGCATTTAATGTTTTAAGGTTAATGCGTGACGATTAGCACTTCTCCAAATCATTGGTGCATAATAGTTTTTGTTAGAATATTTGCGAAAACCAGCAATGTTTCTGTCAACAACTTTTGTTTAAAAAAAACCCAATTATTTCTGCATGGCTAAATACAACGTTAAAAATATACGCTCAGGACAACATTGAAATAACAGTGCATCAAATATTAACCGCGCGCCCTTTCATATCCCAAAGACCCCGGCGCGTTGTTATGGCGACCCGACTGCGCGCGTCAGAGGTCGAGGCATTGCCCTCCCTAATTACCCCTAATCGATCGGCCCTGTTCACCGCTAAAGTTCAGAACCTTCCACACATCTACCTCCGCACCCCGCTCTCTGCCGGAGCGGACGATGGATCTGCTGCCAGCTCAGTGAGGCTCTCAGCATCAAGGCCACGTCCTCCTCTGACCCCTCCACCCAACCCCCCTCCCCCCCCCCTCCACCTTCTACCCTGGCTCTGGAGGGAGGCGTCTCCAGCACCACGGACACGAGGGACTCTGCCCACACTGCGGCTGCTGTAACTTGGAGGGGAAGCTATTCATCTCAAGTACTGCTGGGGCTCCCCCCTCTACTCTCTCCTCTGCTCTCCTCCTCTCCTCTCCTCTCCTCTCCTCCCCTCTCCCTACCCTCTCTCCTCCTCTCCTCTCTCTCCTCTCCTCTCCTCTCCTCTCCTCTCCTCTCTCCTCCCCTCTCCCTACCCTCTCCTCTCCTCTCCTCTCCTCTCCTCTCCTCTCTCCTCCCCTCTCCCTACCCACTCCTACCCTCTCCTAGCCCCTTCTAGCCCCTCCTGGCCCCTCAGTCTTCCAGGGGATTGTGAAGATTTGGTTCTGTGTGCTCTGGGTTTCCGTGGAGCTACTCAGGGCAGAAGGATAGTGCTAGGACGTGCTGGAATCCCAGCCACAAGGCAGTGGTGTTGGGTTTCCAAACGTCCTCCCTGTATCCTGAAGCTGAAAACGTCTGACCCTGAACGTTCCTTTATTCCTGATCTATATCTGAATCCACTCTAAGTGTAGCATTGGATAAAAGGCCTCCTAAATTACTTAATTGCATTTAACCTTAGTACTGATGTTTCTCTCTTATGTTGACCGACGGCGTGCTTTGTGTTGACTTGAAGCGAGTGATTAAGTAGAAAGTAATTTTCGTAATTGCTCCTTTCAAAGTCATGCTTGTATTTTGGCAAAGCATACTGAGCAATAACACGCAAAAATTAGTATTATTCATGAACTCATTTACAGATCAATGTATGCCAAATATGCAGACTCTCCCTCCGTCTATAACTCAATGAGGGTAATAAACCAGCCATTCATTTTGGTACTTTGATCGACTGAAAAGGCTTACTATGTGTGTGCCTGTGTGTGCATGTGTGACTTGTGTGTGCATGTGTGTGTGCTTGTGTGTGTGTGTGTGCCGCAGTGTGTGCAGCCTTGAAGTGAATACAATCGTGTCAAAATAGTTTATTGCGAGTCACTTTGATGAATTTGGCGCCTAAACTCAGCCATCACCCTTTCCCAGGATCGATAGCCTGCTATTTTTTTCCCCTCCCCTGAAGGCAGGCCCCGAGCCGGCCAGCGTGTTTCATTTGTTCTACGGTCCGATCTCGAGATGGCTCTTAGCCGTGGCCTAGTTGTGGAAAAGGCTGAAATCAACCAGCCACCCCCAAACCGTGAGCGAGATTGAGCTTCGAAAAGCCAATGAAAGCCTGCAACTAACTCCCACAATAGCACTGCAGATTGTCTCCGTGTGTGTCTCTCTGCGTGTTTGTCTCTGTGTGTGTCTCTGTGTGTTTGTCTCTGTGTGTGTCTCTCTGTGTGTCTCTCTGTGTGTGTCTCTGCGTGCGTGTGTATGTGAGGAAAAAGCAAGCACTTATGTTGCCAGCTTTTATAAATGTTTGCCAGTAATTCCGCAGGTTTTTATCCAAAGAGAGCCATACAGTGGTTTCCAGAGACAAATTATACTGAATTTTCGTTTGCGTCTCTTTTTCTAGATGATTGAATATTGAAAGGGCTTTGTTGGCATTGAAAAGATAAACAAATATACATTGCCAAAGCACAAAAAGTAAAGTATCTATCAATGAACCAACCCAGGAGTATGTTTAGAGGAAAGAGGAGTTTGCTGAAGCTGGACTCCAGGTTCACTACACGTGACTGAACTAATCGTACAGTTCAAATAACCGACATTTGACTCCAGCTTTGCCGCTAACAACAGCCTGCAGCTAACGGTTAGCCCTTAATCCAGACACTCATTCCTACCTGGGGATAGGGCACAGGATCGAGGCTTTAGATAGCTTTGACTTCTCACACACACCCACTGACACGCACGCACACGCGCGCACAAAAGAATAATCGTATCTTATCCCACAGTGAGTATATATATCCCTTATCAATCTAACTTTTGATGTTGAGCGGGCACATTACCATCGACGAGGGCCCAGAGAGAATGTACAGAGTTTGAGGCCGGACTCTCGGAACATTCTGCTGTAGATATAAAAATTAATTAGCGCGTAATTGCATTCTTTGACTTGTAATGGGAGTATAGACCATGGGGTATTACCTCTCAGTCTCCTTAGCAGGCAAGATGAACTTTTATTTTGAAAAGTTCAGCACTGCTCGGCCTTTTCATGTTAGAAGTTCAGAGTGTGTTTTTACAGTTCTTCTTACAGTTCCAGACTGTAAAAAGGTTGCAGGTTGACTAAAAGGTTAAAACACCTTCTCTACCCCCCCCCCCCTCCCCCTCCCCAGCTCACCCCATCCTCTCAAGTGCTTGTCCTGTTCTTCCATAACTATTTTGGGATTTATATGGATACGAAATGCAAAAATTCAATTAAAGCAAGAAGCTTCTTCAAATCAATCGACGATGCAGTATTCATGACGATGCCTTGGTCGTGCCAAGCCTGCGATTGCTCCTGCTGCCCTTTACGTACACTATTATTAAACAGGGCTGTTTGAGTGAAGGTCTAAAAGCATAGTTCTCTATGCATGACGGGCCAATGGACCTATTGTTCCGATGAGGAAGACAGCTGCGATGGCACGCGGCCGAACAATGTCTGCTTTAGTGCTGGTGAATAATGGAGGAGAACGAGACAAAAGGGAAGAAGTCAACATCAGAGGCTTTTTTTTTAGATTGTATTTATCGTCTCTTTGTTGTATTTCAAGAAATCTCTGCCTTGTCCATTTTGTCGTTCTGACTGGAATTAAATATTCATAATCACGCCCCCCTCCCACAAACACACAACAAAAAAACACACGGACACACAGACACACGGACACACACAAACACGCACAAACACAAAAGGGACCTTGAGTGTTTCTAAGGGGAAAATCGTAACAAATAGATTAGAAATCGGATCTCATTCATTTTTAACCAGACACTCTTGTCTCTCCTTCTTTCTCCGATCCGCCTCCCTACTTTCTACTTTCGTCTTTCTATCACTGCCTGGGCGACCATTGTTGTCCAATGTTCTAGGGGGTTATTAATGCAGGTACCCACCTAACGCTATTGGGTGTGTGTGTGTGTGTGTGTGTGTGTGTTTGTGTGTTTGTGTGTCAGTGTGTGTGTGTGTGTGTGTGTGTGTGTGTGTGTGTGTGTGTATGTGAGAGAGGAGGAAAGTAAGAGAGTGAGAATAACATTTTTTTTATATCAAACTGAATAACATTTTAAGTCTAATGAAAATAGTTTTCTCAAATTTGAAAATAAACCATTGTTCCTCTGTCACCAATTAAATGGGGAGAGAGAGAGAGAGAGAGAGAGAGAGAGAGAGAGAGAGAGAGAGAGAGAGATATCTTATAAAAACAAAGAGAATGATTCTTTCATAATTATTTTAGACTGCACTCGACTACGTTTGAATTAGAAAATAAACCATCACTGAGGTCCTCTGCCACCAATTAAATACTCCAAACGAGATTGAGAGGAAGGGAGAGAAAAACCGGGAAGTAATTATTATCTTTATATAACAAAAAATACAAATTTTTAACAATTATTAAAAATTGTCTGACAGCTTAAAAAATATGCCACTAGTTCGTAAAAAAAACAACCAAAATTCATCACTAAATACCAGCAAAAACAACCAAACATCCCCCATGACATGCACTACCAACGACCTCCAGCAGGGGGGCAACAACATTCACAATGTGTTTTAAAGGTCCGATATTATACCACCAGGTGTGAGTGTGATTAGCCGTTACAGGCCGTTTTGAAAATCGGCCTCTTCAGACATCACAAGTGGGCGTGTCCACCTAGGTGTATGACGGAGATGAGCAACGTTTGCTACATTCCACTGGGTAGGCTGGTAGACCGCTCTATCCAGCACACATCTAGGTGGACACGCGCACCTGAGATTTTCAAAGTAAATTGTAACGGCTAATCACACTCACATGGTGGTATAATATGTCACCTTTAAAAAAACAAACAAACTTCCCCATGACATGCATTACCAATGTCCACCAGCGGGGGGCGTTTCGACAACATTCACTTAGTTTCCTTTTTCGTTTTTTTTTTCGTTTTTCTCTCACCTGACGGGGCTGTTGCCGGCGTCCAGGTCCTGTGCGGTGACGGCGCCGATGATGGTGCCGGCGGGCGTGTCCTCGTACACGTCCATGAGGTAGGCGGGCTTGTTGAAGACGGGCGGCTCGTCCACGTCCAGCACGTTGATCTTCACCGTGGCCGTGTCCTTGAACGCCCCGTAGCTCTGGAAACGAGGGTCCGGGTGGGCGTTGGTGGCGTCCACCTTGAAGGTGTATGCCTTCTTAGACTCGTAGTCCAGGGGCTGAAGAAGGTAAAGGGAGAAAGAGGGGGGAGAGAGAGAGAGAGAGAGAGAGAGAGAGGGAGAGGGAGTGGAAGAAAGGAGGAGGAGGGTAAGAGCGATAGAGGGTGAGAGAGAGAGGGGGAGACAGGGGGAGGAGGGTAAGAGCGATAGAGGGTGAGAGAGAGAGGGGGAGACAGGGGGAGGAGGGTGGGAGGGAGAGATAGGGAGAAAGGGGGAGGAGGATAAGAGAGAGGGAGGGGGAGAAAGGGGGAGGAGGGTAAGAGAGAGGGAGGGGGAGAAAGGAGGAGGAGGGTAAGAGAGAGGGGGAGGAGGTAAGAGAAAGAGAGGGGGAGGAGGGTAAGAGAGAGAAAGGGGGAGAAAGAAAACACGGTACGGATTATTATATTACCTTTTTGAATTAAATTGCTTTTCTAAATTGAGGGCGAATTGCACCTTTCGTCTCCAACTCTTTAAAATTCAGACAGAAGGGGTCGTAATTTTTTTTTGTAATTGCTTTTTTATTTGCATTTGACTTAACCCACGCGAATCCACCACAAATCAACAAAAAAATCAACAATCGAAATGAACGAGACGGGGAATAAAACACAATGTGCCAAAAACCCAATCAGATACAAAGAAAATGAATCATTCCTTTTTAATTTCAATCCGCATCTCATCTCATTTAATTAAAACCTTCTCCCTGAGTGGCGGAGGGTTAATACTTTTCTCCAACACCTTCCGCAAGCCTGCGAACGCAGTAAAGGTCAGGAATAAAGTTAAAGGGCGGGGGGGGGGGCTCGCGAAGGACGAAGCGCAAAGAAAATGGCGTCGCGGACGGGAGTGTGTGTGTGTGTGTGTGTGTGGGTGTGTGTTATTGTGTTTTTGGGTGTGGGTGTGTGTGGGCGGGGGCGGGCCACGTTAACGACTCGCTCACCTCGCTGCGTTCAGGGGAGGAAGGAGGAGAGGGAGGGGGAGGAGGGTGAGGAGGAGGAGAGAGAGGAGGAGGAGGGAAAGGAGGGAGGAAGGAAAGTCAAGTCGATCCGCTCTTTCCCTTTTTTCCCCGTTGCCGTCCTTGTTCAGCAGAACGCTCTGTGAACCACCTCTCAGAGCGGGCCGTGTTACGGGCGCCGACACTCCCCCCCCCTCCGGGTCAATTAGTCGGGGGGGGGAGAGAGAGGGGTGAGGAGGGGGAGGGCGGGGAGGGAGGGTGCTGTAGAACGCCGAGCGGTTGCGGAGGTGTAAACACCCGCCAGAATGTGACACCCTGGCGTGTGCGTGCGTCGGCCCGTCTCCTGCTCGCCGGCGTGTGACCGAGCGCGCGGCGTGCGTCGGTTTTTTTTTTTTCTCGGTTTGGCTCGCTCCGCAGCCCCGTCACGCTCCAGCACTCCGCCGGTCACATGAGAGACATTCGCTCTCTCGTGTTCTTCAAATTGACTTACACGCAAACCGCCCGCCGCCGCAGCGCCCCGGACCGAGCCGCTGCTATCTCGCTCGCCCTTTCCCCGCCCTTCCCGCCCTTCCCGCCATCGACACCCAACCCCCACACTCACCCCCACACACCCCCACAAACACCAACATACCCCCCAGCTGGGCGATGAGCAGGGAAACGGCTAGTAATTGCGGCTGACGAGAAAGAGAGGAGAAAGCTAAAACGAAATAATAAAGGCACGAAAAGACGGCGAATGAGACCGATGGAAACGGAATCGGCTTCGAGAGGGAGGAAAGGAAAAGAGACGGTTGGTGTGAGTGTGAAACATCTCTGACACACGTTGCGCGTCTCAAACATGAACACATGGGAGCGTCCGGGCCCAGTGAAGCTCTCCTAAAGCCCGGGTCTACGGAAGATGACAGGCGCCGGCCGGCCTCAGCCGTCCATCGCCATGGTTTCCGTGGAATAACAGGCGGGGGTGAAGAAAACAAAAATAAATACAGAAATGAAAGTGAAACGGTGCGACGCCGGAACAAATCGGAAGGCAGGCGATCATTGACCATCAGCCCGGGCGATTGGTTTGATTACAGTGTGCCGGATGAAACAGTCTGCGAGCACCGGTCGGATTCGTCAACGGTGGGAAGCTCTCGGTCACGATCGCTCTACGTGAAAAGACCCCCAAACTTGCAGGGTGTAAGAAAAAAGGCATAGCCCCAACCCCCCAGATTGTCATCTCTCCCGTTGAGCTTTATAGTTCAATCTCTCAAAGTCCTCACAACGACCGTAAACCACCTGCACAAGCAGTGTGGCCACACCGACGGAAGCACCATATATATATATATAAATATATACGTATAAGATCATCCCTCACTGCTCTTTTGCTGTATTTATTGCATCCCCGACACGGCGCAGACAATATAAGAAACCTCTATTTCGTCTCGCTCAAGGTGTGCGTGTGGGTCACACAAGGAGAGCAACACAACGGCAACACAACATGAGATAACGCGGCTACCTCCACTTACCCTATATAACACAACCGACCGAGAAGCCTGCCGAGAAAAAGGTAGTGTAGGGTCCCCACTTTGTCTCTCCTGCCCGAGGAATACGAGCTGAATACAAAAGAGGGGAGTGTGTACTGTAGCGTCCCGATTGTTACGAACAGCGCGGAGGTTTCCGGAACGAGCAGGACGGGACATTTCGGTGCCGTCGTTAATCTTTTTTTTATCGTTCATCCCCGCTGATCTCTCCCTGCACACATTTTGAAACAAAAAGTTCTGCATTGCAACAGGGACAGCGCATGGGCCCAGTAGCTGCGGTGCCTACGAGGATACAGCAGAGCTCAGCCGAAAAACCCAGAGTACAGGCAGAAGGGAAGGGTGAGGACGGGGACAGGGTGACGAGGTGATGAGGAGATGATGTACGGTGAGAGAGTGCCGGTGCCTCATTAGTCCCAGCCCCCCCCCCCCTCCTCGCCCCCCCAGGGAACGAGAGCAGAAAGGGGGACACCACTTACCAACTCTACATGCTGTGTCACTACAATTAGCCAGAGAGATGGTGGATTGCCCCCCAAGTAGGAAGGAAGGCCCCAAACTCTTCGCCCGCCATGTCTGTCTAATCCTGGGGTAATTGGCAATCGAAAGATGGAAACATGCAGGTGTGTGTGTTTGTGTAGTGTGTATGTGTGTATAAGTGTCTGTGTGTGTGTATGTGCGTGTGTCGGGGTTGAATCTGTTTGTGTGTGTGTCGGGGGTGTATCTGGTTGTGTGTGTGTGTGTGGGTGTGTGTTTGGCTATCTGGGGAGAAGGGTGGAGCAAATTGCTGAGAAATCAGATATTTTCTAAACACCTGCTAGAAGCTCCTTAAAATTCATGGATAGAAAAACCGGGAAAAATGTAATTTATTTTGTTTATTTTTAACTCTCCAACTAAACCACTGAAGTCACGTGGGAGCTGGAAACTGTGAGTGGACCACCCGGTTCCTTCCAACACTTTCATTGCAGTCATTTAGCATTTAGCTTTTTTTTCTTTATTCTCGCTGGCTCCAAATGCCCGAGTGGAACCGCTCAGCCGACAGCTGAGAGCCGGCACCGGATGAGAAAGGAAAAGTTTCCATTTAATTCAGGTTGAAAGGTATGAATTAACGTCTTGTAGCAGTGCGGACTCTTCTCTCAAGCCGTTCAGCGTGGCGAGGAAGAACCTGAAGTAGAGGAAGTATATTCCCTCATTCACGTCAAACCCCCCCCCCGCCCAGCACACACACACACACACACACACACACACACACACACACACACACACACACACACACACACACACACACACACACACACACACACACACACACACACACACACACACACACACACACACACCAACGGGACTTCCGCTATGATTAAACGTCAGGCCAATCTCACAGATTAACTTTGTCTGGAGAGCGGGGGGAGGTCGTTGGAGATGGAAGTAGAAGACGAAGAGGAGGAAGAAGAGAAGGTGTGTTAATGGGGCTGACGAGCGTGTGTGATGGACCCGAAGGCGGGCTACGTTGAGGCCGGGGCCGCAGACGCTAATGCCTCCCCGCCAAGAAAACGCTGGAAATAATACGGAAAATGGGTTCAGGGAGGGTAATGAGAAATCCTGAGCTAATGAGAGGAAGTGTGTCACGGCTTGACTGGGTGAAGGCGGGAGGTGTGGTGGAGGAAACGGAATCAAATCAGAATCGAACGCCATAGGGGAAATATCAGAAGTCATGGGAGGGAAGAGAGTCCTGATTCTGAAGGATGGCGTGGTCTAATGTTCCCCGACGCGACCTAGTTAGATGACACATGGCCGTGTGTGTGATCCTCGACACGTTTGACCCGTACACATCCATATGTTTTACGCGTTAATACCACGGCGAGGGAGCTGACTGACGCCAGGGAAATGTTCCCAGAGAAACAATAACACGAGTCGCACACGCGCACACATGGACGAGCAAAAACGCACGCACGCACACACAGACACACACATGCACACAAACACCCATTCACACCCACGCACACGAAAAAATCACATGCATCCAATTCAATATCAATTTGTGCTGCGTACGCACGCACACACACATAAACAGACACACACACAAGCACGCACGCACACACACACACACACACACACACACACACACACACACACACACACACACACACACACACACACACACACACACACACACACACACACACACACACACACACACACACA
>NC_082404.1:18161360-18166074 GCF_031168955.1 Gadus macrocephalus
AGTCACAATCAAAGTCAGCACGGTTAAGTTTGCCTATTTCCCATTCATTATTTCTGCAATTAATGAACATGAGATTTCAATTACGTGTCAATTGAGTGGTTAAACTGTGTCACCTTCATCACATGAAAGCAGGGTGTCACAACTCATTTCAGAAGTGCAGGGTCGAAATGTAAAGGTTCTTTCTCCTCTCTCTGCTCTCTATTTAAAGCATTGAGGTAGCCTATATACAAGAACTGCTAACTTACTAACAGTCTGTTCTACTTGAGTTTGAATCTTGTTTTATGTTGTTTCACTGTATTGATTTGCCCCAAAAAGAATCCCCTACACTTCAACAAGGCAAGGCTCAATCAGGTTGTAATATGTTATCATATAAACTTGGTATTCATATATATCATGCCATGACACTGGACACAGGGAATTAAGATTAGATTCAGATAATTTATGAAAATAAACAGAGCAAGAAATTAATTTGCAAACATGTACGATTTTTGGTAGAAAGTATGCTAGACTGCGTGTAGAAAATATGATGTTCTGCCCTCATCTTCATACACCACTAGTCTTTATGTTACAGCTACGGAGTCAATTGATGCAAATATTCACCTGCTTGGACCATGGCCTTTACATATTTTCTAAATGTAATCGTACTCTTTTGTCATCTGAATAGTGAAGTTCATCTTTAGCATGCTTCTTACCAAGGTAGGATTTTGAAAGAGAGAGAATACGACAATATGAAAAATAATCAAAGAAACAACCAATATATTATCTAAACATTTCATTTTTGGTAAAGGGGTAGGCCAGGTAAACAGTAGCCTAGAACTCTAGACAGAAAGGATACCGTTTTGCAAATACCGGTACCAAAACTAAAATGTCTGCATCTGGTCCACATTGTTTCTAATGATGAACGAACCTAGAAACGAGCCATCACAACATAGTTCAAGAAAGTTGCACTCCAGGGTATTGCTGTTGCTTTGGTCAAACATTGTAAACATTGAAGCGACGATGAATCCAGAATGGCGGCGTTGCCATGATAATCTACCGTAATGGTTAGAGTGGACGGGAATGAATGATGCGTCATTTACCGTAAGTATGGCAATCTAGGGGCATTTGGGCCGTTGCAGTGTTTTGCATCCTAAAAACACTTGGGAGAAGGATGGGAGAGGGGGTGGCGGAGATTGTCCCCCCGGGTCCCCTAGTTCAAGTGCCCTTGCCTTACGGCAATGAAAATAATAGTTTAGTACCTTTCACTGTGTTTTATACACCTGGCCCTTCTCCCCCTCCACTCTGGTAACGGGTTAACACACTTAGCCTCACAGACACACTCACACACACTGCCCATCTCACACACACACACACACACACACACGTACACACACACACACACACACAGACACAGACACACAGACACACACACACACACACACACACACACACACACACACAGAGACACACACAGACACACACACAGACACACACACACACACACACACACACAAGAAGGAACACACTAGGTGCAGTATTTAAATCATTGCCCTCGAATAAACCCAATGACAATCAGGCCACCTGTTCCTCCTCTAACCAATGGCTCGCCACGCTGCAAAGAGTAATTAGGATTTTGGCAATCCCCTCCTGCTCGCTCGCTCGTGTGCTTTACAGCAACGCCAGGAGAAGTAAGCAAAGATGGAGATGAACAGCCCAACGCGTCGGCCCCGAGGGAGTTAGTGAAGGTGCTTTAGGACTGTGATGGTGAGGCTCGCTGATCGGAGGAGACACCCCCAGCATCGGAAGTGAAACAGTGTTCAGACTGTGATGTATTCAACGGCAGTTCTTTGAATTATGAGTGCAAATATACAATATATAACGCATATATTGTCATATTAGAGTCACATAACAGAGTAGTATGGATTGTGATTGAATTTTTTTTGTATTGTTTTGACATATCAGACTGTAGTACTTTGTACATTTGCACTGCAGTATTTGTACGTGTATGTGAAGGTTATTCAAATATAATTCCTCTGTCTTTAGAATACGTTTAAACATGGTTTTCAAGACAGAATCATCACTGAGTTGTCCAAATGTATGCATGTATTTTGTGCGTGTGTGTGTGTGTGTGCTTGTGATTTGGTATATTGAATATGTGCATATGTTCCATAGGCTAGTATATAGGCGCATGTTTTGTGTCAGTGTTGTGTGCGTGCGTCTGGGTTTGCGATGCCTCTACCGTTCCACCTTTCTTAAAGGACCACCTCTGTGTGTTGTGTGTCCATGCATGGTTTGTGATCTTGTCCTGTTCTCAACTCTTCCGGGACTGCATCTACGTGTTGTGTGAAAGCGTCTGTATGTGTGTGTGTGGTGTGTGTGTGTGTGTGTGTGTGTGTGTGTGTGTGTGTGTGTGTGTGTGTGTGTGTGTGTGTGTGTTTCTGTGTGTCTGTGTGTGTATGTGTGTGATTGTGTGTATGTGTTTGATTGTGTGTGTGTGTGTGTGTGTGTATGCGTGTGTTTGTCTGCGTGTGGGTGTGTGTGTATGCGTGTGTGTGTGCGTGTACTTGCGTCTGTGTGTGATACTTTGTATGTGTGTGTGTGTGTGTAGGTGTGGGATTATGTGTGCGTGTGTGTGTGTGTGAGTATGCGTGTGATTCTGTGTGTGTGTGTTTGTCTGTGTGTGTGTCTGTGTGTGTGTGTGTGATTCCGTGTGTGTGTGTGGATGTGTGTGATTCTGTGTGTGTGTGTGTGTGTGTGTGTGTGTGTGTGTGTGTGTGTGTGTGTGTCTGGCTCGCCCGCTACCTGCCTCTCGCCGGCCGGACCCCCCCCCCCCGAAGTGCGTCCCCCTCCCCTGGTTCGGCGGCCGTGCCTTGGCCCATTGTCTCCCGTAATCTGGTGTTCTGCAGATGGGATCCGCGGCCCCCCTGCCGGGCCCCCCCGTGGCTTGTTGCTGCTCTGCCTCTCCCACTACAGTCACTCTGAGCCCATTAGCCGTCCTGATCCTCTTAGCCCCGCCTCCCGAGGCCGGGCGCCTCACTCCGAGAGGGGGCCTTCCGCCGCGCAGGTGGGGTTCGCTTTGTGGCCCTGTTGTCATGTCGACTGCGCTCTCTCTCCCTCTCCCGCTCCGTCTGCCTGTCTGTCTGTCTGTCTGTCTGTCTGTCTGTCTGTCTGTCTGTCTGCCTGTCTGTCTGTCTGTCTGTCTGTCTGTCTGTCTGTCTGTCTGTCTGTCTGTCTGTCTCTATCTCTCTCTCTCTCTCTCTCACTCTCTCTGTCTGTTTCTCTCTCACTTTCACTCGCTCTCTCTCTCTTGCCCTCGTTTCTTCTGTCGTTCGTTTCTTCTGTACGCCCCTCTCTGTCTCAATCTTCCTCTCTGTCTATAAATCTTTCTTTCCGTCTGTGTCGTTCCATCTGCCGTTCGTTTCACCTTGGCTATGTTCCTTCTCTCCTTCTTCCTTCCCTTCTTTCTTCTACCTTGCTTCCTTTAGCTCTGCACCGTGGGGGCGAGATGGCAAATTTAGACTGTGATGAAGGAAGTAGACAAAAGAGAGAGAGATAAAAAGGGATGCGTGTGTGAGAGAGAGAGAGAGCGAGAGAAAGAAAACGCGCGGGTATACAATACATTGTTTAAACACATTTGCTCCACTTTTCCTCCGGGGAAATTCCACCAATCAGAAATAAAACACGTGCGTAGGTGGGTCAGCGTTCTCGGATGCCGTAAATAACTTATAATAGCTTCAATACACTCTCACACATCCTCCTCTCCCCTCTCTCTCTCTATCTATCTACATCTGCTCCCTGCGTCGCGTCTGGCTAGCTCTGCCCCCCTCCTCCCTCCCTCCTTGTTGTCTCTCTCTCTCTTCCTCTCTGTATTCCTGCCAGTCTTTGTCCTTGTGCGCATTAGCCAGTGAGAGGAGAGGCAGAGGAGACCAGTGCGTCGTTTAGCAAATGACACTGCAGGGGTAAAAGATCCAAAATGTCCCCCAAGTCAACACCGGCAGTCATTATGCCGCGGCCCGGGGCCCTGAAGGGAATACATCACACTGGCTGCTTATTGTTGTTGCTGTGGCAGCAAATCAAACACTGAGCCCAAACAATGGGCGGGCGAGCCAGCACCGTCTCTCTCCCTTTGTCATTCTCTCTCTCTCCTCTCTCTCTCTCTCTCTCTCTCTCTCTCTCTCTCTCTCTCTCTCTTCTCCTTCTCCTCTCTCTCCTCTCTCTCCTCTCTCTCCGTCACTCTGTCTCTGTGTCTCTCTGTCTGTCTCTCTGTCTCTCTCACACTCTCTCTCTCGCTCTGTCTCTCTCCTCTTTTATCTCTCTCTACCTATCCGTCGGTATGTCTCTCTCTCCCTCTCTCTCTCTCTCCCTCTCTCCTTTTATCTCTCTCTATCTTTCCATCAGTGTGTCCGTCTCTCTCTCTCTCTCCCTCCCTCTCCGGTGAGAGTATGTGTGGCGCGTACACAAATAAATATCCCTGATTTACATCATAATCACGGCTACCCCGTATCCCTCTCCAGATCCATTAGGTTCAACGCCACGGTCGCGATGGATTGGCTGATGGGCCGGGGGTCAGACGACCGTGCGTCTCGCCAGCGCTCCCGGTGGTCAAACACGCGCCGATGGACGGACAGGCGGACACGCAGTGTACGCACAATGCGCCCAAGCGAAATGGCAAAAGGACCGACCGACGGTCACGCAGACAGGCAGCTGGTACGAGAGAGAGACTGGCAGACTGTCG
>NC_082404.1:18168674-18243674 GCF_031168955.1 Gadus macrocephalus
AACCTTTTAATAAAGCATAACAGGGAAATACCCTTTTTGCTGCGCACTCTCCCATGTCAAAAGCCTCAGTCGAATGCTAGCGTGCTGCATTTAAAATTTGAAACACTCAGCAATCTCCTTCCCTCTCCGAAGCGGTTTTCAGATCAACCCCGGTCCAGATGGCTCGGGCGGCAGGGCAGAGCTGCCTCCATCTTTAATCCTCTTGGCACGCGCGCCGCTTAGGCGAGAAGTGGAACGGATGCTCCCAGCCAGTTGTCGACCGTGTGGCATTTACTGAGGCTTCGCTGGCCCCGGCTCCGGCCACGTGAGACGGGTCGGGCCGAGGCAGGGGGCAAGGCGGTCGGGAGGGGAGGGTCAGAGGACCGCCGGAGTCACCGCACGGGAGACATGGAGTCGGAGAGAGGAAGGCTCAACCCGTGAGGAGTGGGACTCAGTCGTGCAGGGCGCGTGCCGCTCAGAGAGGCAGGTAGGGATTGTGAACGTGGGAGGACTGTGCACGTGGGAATGGAGCCGGGTGGTGACACAGAGAGGATCAGGTAGAGCCACTGCCCGGAGGCAGGGCTGGAATCAGGTCGGGGGTGTGCACGTAGCAGAATCACAGCAATTTAGCTTCTACACTTACATTCAGGGCATTAGCAGATGCTCTTATCCAAAGCGACTCACACCCATTCATGCACGCATCCGCACAGCGACGGCGGAGTCAACCATGCAAGGTCGCTCGTCGGGGGCAGTTAAGGTGAGGTGTCTTGCTCCGGGACACCTCCAACCTCTGATCGGAGGAGCCTGGGATCTAACTACCAACCCTCCGGTTACAGTCAACCCGCTAAGCCGAGCTTTCATGTACCCACAGTACGTCTCCACTGGATCCAAGGAATGTGTTTGGATGATGTAGCACGGAACAAAGGGAAACACACACCTACATGCGGGCACCTTTCAGATCCCACACAAGATCTCTCCTCAAACAAATGGTTCCTTAGTGACAAGCCTGGACACAGAGACGGCCAACAGACAACAATCGCATTGTCTGTTTTGAGCATGCATCCATGGAGACACGCATACAAACACACACATCAAAATACACACAAAATCACACATTTTCTCACATAATCTCCCTCCTATCCTGTTCTGATGCATATGGGTGACACAAATGCACACACACACACACACACACAAACACACACAGTGTTGGAACCAAGGGGCCTTCATTTATCTATCCACCTAACTGCTGCACCCAATTCCTTTCAGAGATCACCCATGGAAGTCCTTGACAAGAAAAGTAATTAAACCAATAATACTACACTTCATAAACAAAACACTAAAGTATACGACAGAACCTACTTTGAGATATGCTCACAGTTAATATTAAAGGAGAATGCTTGTTTACTGCCCCTATGAAAGTCCACCACTTTATTTCAACACTGCAGGCAATCTATCAAAAGCACACTATGTAAGGACAGTCGACGACAGCTTCTACTGCACAATTCATTTCTAATAAATTGATTATACTTTCCAGAAGTTAAAACGTGCCATACTCCGGTTTGATTTGAGCAAGCGAGTGTGTCTTGTGAATAACTTATCAACAGAAAATAAAGCCTGATCTGTATGCATTGTTAATGGTGCTCAGGGAGTATTTACAGTGTGAAGTGAATGTGAAGCAGTAAATCACAACGCATTGCAGTTTGGTTTTTTCGGGTTGAATATAATTGGTTATCAAAGCAGTGCAATGGCTCATTTTTCTTATGCTGTAATGTGCATAGGAAAAGCATAAGGCATAAAATTAGTATTCTCTTCTTCTTATTCATCATCGTAATTAATTGTCATGAATCTGTTGATTGTTGTGATGTAGAGAGGAGACGAGATATAAATGCAGTTTAATTTTTGTGTTTCTTTGTTCAACCCTTTGTTACTAAATACAACATAATTTCGTTTTGAATAATTTTGATATTAAACTCAGAGTTCATAGAAATACAACAACATTGAAGGGAGAATATTTTTTTCTTTTGCTTTTAGGATGGTAACAAAGGAAGAAGCATGTCATCATTTTGCATTCGTTTTTGAGGTCATTGTAATTCCACCCAGTGAAATGTATAAGCCTGACAAGTCTATTAAGATTCTAACTTTGCTTGAGGGCACAGCATATGAACTTCACTTAATGATACTTCATTCATTATTATCAGTTGTTAGTTCCACAGCTGTGAAGAACACTGAGCTGTAACAGGACATTTTTCATTGAAAACTTCCCCTTGCTCCACTGACAAGAACCCATCACTCCAACCAACATGTTCCCACTTTCACCAGACTACATGGATAACAGCTAGTTAAAACCTTGCAAATGTCTGATAATAAGAAATATGAGACAAAAACATACACCACTTTGTTTTAAGATGTCAAAAACAGAACCGTCTTTGTTTTTTCTGGAACAAATAAACAGATTTTTCAGAATCATTTCAGAATCTTTTAAAATGTTAAATCTATAAATGTTGATCTTATTCACCCAAATCTCTTTAAGAGCCGATTCATTTTTGGCTTTGCTGTGGAGATCTTTCCATGGCTGGCTCAGAAAGTTATTTAACCCTAATAGTATCTCGAACTAGTCACATTACACATCTCGCTTCTGAGCGTGATGGACAGCCTCAACGTCATCCACTCCCCACAATGGACGGATGGATGGATGGATTACCAGACAGACAGGCAGGGGGGCAAGAAGATAGATAGACGGACAGATAATAGATAGGTATAAAGATAGCTCAGTAGAATGACAGACAGACAGACAGACAGGTGTGTCACCTTAATCACTACCTGATGCGAAAACTCGCATCTTTTGAGGTGAATTTGGGTTAGCATGCAGGAGATGTAGGCTAACCCACTTTTTTTCCACCGTTTTCTCATCCTCGTCTTTAAAGTGCCTAAATATGTGCATGTAAAGCAGCCGCCCGCTGCGCGCCGTGTCTCTCCCGCGGTCGCTCCGTAACGCACGGGCCGGTATCCTGTCGGGGGTGCTGAGATGCATCCAGGTTTACCTGAAAGATAGCCCCGCTCAGCACTGCGGCGGGGCTATTTTAAGACGCCCTCGTCAATGGAAGATAAACAGGGAGAAGGAGAGCAACCCTATCAAAGGCAGACAAATAGAGCACCCAGCCAACGATGCACATTCTCCCTTTTTAAGGAGAGAATGAAGCTGGGATTTGCCGCCGCTTACGAGCGCGAGTTCAGCTCCCAGGTTAACACAGACCTTGTCTTTATTTGTGTTTTTTTTTTTTGCTCTGCCCTTTTTTTTTTTTATCCTTTTCATGCCATTCGTCGTCTTCACTCAGAGAGTGAAGGATGGCAGGGTGGGGGAGAGAGGGGTCGGGGTGGGGTGCAGGAGGGGGGGTTGTGGGGTTGACAGGACAATGGGGACCCAGGTGGACTTCTCATTAGCGGTGCAGCTAATCGAATGGGGCCTGGCCGTCCGTCCGTCTGGCCGCTCCCCTTCTCCTCCAGACAGAGGGAGAATGGGAGAGGGCTCAAGACAACAACAAGACTGTCTATCCCCAGGGGAGGTCTGGCAGGGGAGAGGGCAGCTGGGGCCCCGACCTGACGTCCCTCCCCTCCTCTCTCCCTCTTTTGCTCTTTCTCTCTCTGTCTAGTTTCCCTCTCTCTCATCCTCTCCAGTCATCTCTCGCTCCCCCCCCCCCCCCCCCCCCATTCACCTCTCTCTCTCTCTCTCTCTCTCTCTCTCTCTCTCTCTCTCTCTCTCTCTCTCTCTCTCTCTCTCTCTCTTTTTCTCTGACTGACTGACTGCAATCTGGGGGTCGTTGGGTGGAGGTGGGGGAGGGGGGCAGGCCAGGCCAGGGCCCACTCAAGCATTCCATTAAAATGCAATACGTCCAGATCTGTGAGAGGTGTGCCGGGAGTCCGGGGGTGGGGCTGGGGGGGGGGGGGGGGGGGGGGAGTTCTGGATCAAGTGGTTCTCTTTGTTCCCTGTGAGAGGTGGTGCTCCCTCTTTACCAGGGGGAAGGTGTAGCTCAGGCAGGTGTGCTGTACCGTTCTGTCGGCCAAGAGCACACCTGTCACTCATGGCCGTGTTGGAGGCTGAATTGACGGGAACACGGGAATTATTCGTTCGGCTTTAGGCTTTGACGCAAACACATGATTAAATACAAACAGTAGGAGTGGCAGGTTTGATATTTTTATTGTTAGCTGGAAAATGAACCCTTTGCAATCCAGATAAAACGTTAATATCTACAACAACATCAGAGGTACAGAGATATACCCAGTTGCAACCCCAGTAACGAATAGTGACATTCGTGACTGTCTCACCAAAGAACCTGACCCATCACCTCGCGCCGATGCGAACCGAAGCCCCAAACACGCTCAGACCCCATCCTGCTCCGCTAGACGACCAGCCCGGGGTAGTGGCGTCTTGATTACACCTGTTCAACAAGCACTCGACAATCAAGACGCGCCAAAACACAAACACGCTGAATACTGATCAGAGAGCAAAAAAAAAAAAAGGAGCAAAAAAAAGAAAAAAGCCTTCCAAAAACAGATTTCAGCATTGATCTGAGTGGAACGTTAATTAAAGCTGCCATGTGTTCCCCCCCCCCCCCCCCCCCCCTCCTCCTCCTCCTCCTCCTCCCCCCTCTCTGAATACACGGGGACCAGGCCCCTACGATACAGGTTGCCATTAACAACAATCACCGTCGGCGATGGGAACGAAGCGTCTAATCAGCTGCTCGAAGCGGTAAGGCCGACCTAATGAAAGACATTAAACACGCTCGTTTGAGGGGTGGGGGTGGGGGACAGGGGCGGGGGGACAGGGGCGGGCTCCATTTTGTTGTTTTGTTTTCATCTCTTGATGGTGGTTTTGTCTCCGCCGACCCTCTCCAGATGACGAGGTAATCATAACAGCAGGAGCTTCACCCCTCGGCCGTCGTGGAGAAGCATCGAACGCAGAGCAGTCATTGTTTTATATTTCTCTCTCTCTCTCTCTCTCTCTCTCTCTCTCTCTCTCTCTCTCTCTCTCTCTCTCTCTCTCTCTCTCACGGCTGATGAAGTGAACAAAAAAATAACGAACAGGGAAGCGTGGGAGACACACAATTGATGGGCGATCCGAACTGTCGCGGTCGCATCAGTCACCGTGCATATAGAAAGAACGGAATAAAACCTGCCTTCGTCGAGAGTCGATTCTTCAGCGGCCTACAATTAAAAGTAGGTCGCCTAGATTTTACTTTACTCTTCTTCCTCCTGGCAGCCGGTTAGCAGGGAAGAAGAGCGGGTAATGATGTGTCGCAAAGTTTGGATTATTTGACAATTTGATCATCCATTCAGGCAGGTAATCACTTTCCGGTGGACACAGGCCCACACTCTGCTCTCTGCCAGCGGCACAAGGCTCTGCGCGGAATGAGCCCATATTGCTGTGTGTGCTGCGGGGGCCAGAGGGAGGTGGTGTCAGGGCAGCGTTTGGTGAGCGAGTTACGGCGGAGTGGAAGAAAGAAAGGCTGGGAAGGATGGAGGGAATGCATTAAACAGTAGCCAGAGAGAGAGAGAGAGAGAGAGAGAGAGAGAGAGAGAGAGAGAGAGAGAGAGAGAGGGAAAGAGGGAAAGGGAAAGGGAAAGGGAAAGAGAGAGGGAAAGAGAGAGGGAAAGAGAGAGGGAAAGAGGGAAAGGGAAAGAGGGAAAGGGAAAGAGAGAAAGAGGGGGAAAGAGAGGAAAGAGAGAGGGATGAGGGGAAAGAGAGAGGGATGAGGGGAAAGAGAGAGAGAGAGAGAGAGAGGGGGATGAGGGGAAAGAGAGAGAGAGAGAGAGAGAGGGAAAGAGAGAGAGGGGATGAGGGGAAAGAGAGAGAGATGAGGGGAAAGAGAGAGGGATGAGGGGAGAGAGAGAGGAGAGAGTCGTAGAGAGAGAGAGAGGAGAGAGTGGTGGAGGGAGAGAGCGAGGTAGCGAGTGCAGAGCCTGCGGGGCCGTGGTGCAGAACGGGTCCAAAGCCTCTCGGCGGGCTCAGAATTGTCCGGCCCCGGCTACGGTATATTACCTTCCTCCTGCTCTCCGCACGAGAGCGCCCCCCTAGCCCCTCACGGGCGCCCCTTTTTTTCCCTCCACAATGTTTTTTATCTCGTTTTTTTTAACCTTTTCAAAGTGTTTGTGTCCACATAATTACATTCACGAACCGCTGCCGGAACCTCGTCGCGCTTCTATTTCTCTCCCCGTTTCCGACATGATAGAAAGAGCTGCTATTCAAATAGTAAGGAAATAACAACTCGAAAACCAATCGATGGCGACCCGAATGGACTTGTTTGTCTCTTTCCTGCGGCGTAATAACCCCTGGCGCTGAGCGGACAGCAGGGCGACGCTCAGTGCTCACCGATGAGGAGATGAGCCGGTCACTAGACCGCGGGGTCGTCTGCCGCTCCGAATGGGAGCGCGCCAGCTCGGCTGTTGCGTCGCCAACGAGAAACGTGTAATCCGGGCGTGCGGCGGCCACGCCAGCGCAGCAGATTTACCCCGTCGACTGTCACCAGCGAGGATTTGGACCGCGTCAATCCCAGACACGTCCTTCCCTGAATTCACTTGCTGGTATTTATTTGGTTTCAGATGTCAGCGGATGTATTGAACGCAACTCTTCAGATGGACATGCCTGTGTACAAAGTTCATGTATTTTATTCAACCAGTCCGTGAAGATTGTGAGTCATTTGTCACTTGTGTTCTGGAGCCACGGCTAAGGAAGACTTTGTCTCATTTTTTCGTTGAGTACCTTGAGTTTCTTCATGTTTCGTCTTTTTTTTTTTTACATATTGCATATCTTTTGAATATCCTTGCCAACTTCTGAGTGTGTCTGATGCTCTCTCTGAATATATCCTGTCCTGTATCAACCAGTCTTTTTGAAGAAAAAGTATCCGCTCTGTTCACCACCATCGATCGGACATTTACTTTAAATGAAACATAAAAGACTATGCTTGTATACAAAAGACGAGAGACGAGAGTTAAGCCTAGCATCACGGCTACATCAAACAGCAGCGATTTCTTTCGAAAAGAATGCTTCTGACGAGACACATTTTCGTGGCTAGCCATAAAACAACTTCACCAGGGATCATGGTAACCGTTACGGTTGTCGTTTACAAAATCATTTGTTTCCCGGAATAAGAGGATTTCACCGTCCTGTCCCGAAATTAGGTCAATAATTGCGTCTTCTTCAGCGAGCAGGATTAATTTGGCTGAAGGCCAGTAAACCCAGAGTATCCGAGTGCAGTCTCTCGCTGTTTCCCAGAGTCATTTTGTGGCGAACGGGGCCTTAATACACATTCCTGTGTGCCTCTTCGTGTGTTTGTTTGTTCACAGAGTGAGAGCAGAAGCATGACAAACCAGTGTATTTACCTCATCCTTGAAGAAGAGCCAACTTTCAAGTCCCAAACTTTATCCGGCCGTAAATAACGGGAGGGATACTAAAGTTTTGCAAATGCCTACCATGCTTCATAAAACCATATGACTCTGTATTTCATTAGCCAAGCTCGTAAACATATCAGCAGAAGTGCAGCTTGTCATTTTATTGACGGAATCTGCAAGCTGTTTATGTTTATGTGAAGCCAATCCTGTGACCGTAAAATTACGATGTTTTTGTAACGCACACACTATACCGAATAAACAGCCCGACTTCTATTGTGAGATGCTCTTTTTTGCCAGTATGCTAATTTTATTTTACCAGCGCCATGTGACCAACTCCACTGCTTCTCTCCCAGACACACCAAACACACACACACACGCACACCAGTGGCGTGGCGTGGGGATTTTTTTTGAGGAAGCCAACTGAGGCCAAACCTTTAGAGAAAATAGTGCGTTGCAGCTTGGAGGTATTTAATGCAACTACAAGAGCTATTTGAGCGCCTGGTCATTTACCAGGACTTACACACGCCTGTAATCTGACCGACACGACACACACTCACACACACACACACACACACACCCAAACACACACACAGTCCTCCTAAACATCTCATTAAATTACACATTTTATTATAAATTCAACCCCTCCCCGACCGAAATGCACAAGCCGCTAATGTCATCAATCCTGACACGTCCAAACAGTGCCAGTTTCACAGCGCAGTCTATGTGGCTTTTTGATTTACCGTGCCTCTCGATTGCCCGGGACAAGTTGGCAAGGTCCAAGAATCCTGTAGTGACCCAGGGATTGTTAAGGGAGCACGAATCCTTGTCAAAAAGAAGACACGGCCAGCAAAATAGTCGCTGAAGTTTGCTGCTGCCAGCTAGCCACTCCGTTCGTGTATAGTTTTCTTCATTGAACGTCCGAAAGAAGCCTTGCTTTCTCTCCCCGCGCAGTTTCAGCTTCGGTGTTGGCCTGCCATCGGATTTTATTTTGATTCGCTGCTGTTGTGGTAGTTTGGTAAAATTATTTATAAGTAAATAATCTAAATCTCCACCTCCATAACTGCACTTGCTAAGTAGGCTACTCAAAAATGAGAACAATTCAAACATGCTAATTTCGCACTATTTGTTTTGTTACAGTTTTTTCGGTGACGTTGATAATGATGCTTTGATTTGATTGGTGTGAAGCCAAGGGCCGAGTGGCTTCCCTTGGCAACCTCCTGACACCCTCCCGACCAATCAGAGGAGGGCAGTGTCATGACAGTAGCCTCACCTGATTGGTCAATTCTTTCTTTTTTTTTTCACCAAGGGATGCCAGCTCGGGCTGGCTTCCTCGCAGTGTTCAGTGTCGTGTTTCGCCGCGGCTTCAGTTTATAACAGGGGCGCAGTATCGCGCATTGTGAAATGGTCAATGAGAGGAGAAAATGGGGAAGAAATTACAGCAACACAGCACAAAATAATTAACGAAACTGTTGATATAAATGTTTTTATGGGATGACAACTACAGCCTAAAAAAACAGGGAAGCCTGGCTTCCCTTGGCCTCCGGGAGAAAACGCCACTGACGCACACACACACACACACAGTCAAAAGCACAACTAAACACACACAAACACAAACTTAAAAACATACACACAAAAACACATACATTCAAACACACAAACTTAAAAACACACACAAACACACACACTTAAAGACACACAGACAAACACTCAAACACACACACACACACACTTAAAGACACACAGACAAACACTCAAACGCACACAGACACACACTCAAACACACGCAATCAAACACTCTCACACACTCAGTATCACTTCTGTGTGCTCTTAAAGTGATCCTCTCACCATAAGAATAATACATCTTCCCAGTATCACTCAAGTTAGAAGGACAAGGTCAGCAAACTATTTTTCCCGTATGCCCCCCCGATCGCCTCCTCACCCCCAGGTCCTTAGAAATGATGAAAAAGAGACACTGTGTGTTTCAAACGGCTTCCAAGTATCGTCTTCCGAATGAATATTGCTCACCTCCGATGGCAAGGCCCTCCAACCCGGTCTGGGAAAACATATCAACAGCTGCCCAGCCCCGCCATTTCGCCTCAGTCAGCAGAAATCATCCGCTCATGATTGGGTCATCACTTGTCTCTAAAATGCTGTCGTTTAGCGACGCCGACGTGTAGAATGTAAATTAAGTCCGGGGCATGTGCAGTCATGTCTCGCGCTCCAATCTGCCAGAGTGAACATATCTGTTTTGCTCTCAGAATAATCTTCCCAGGGTACCTGGTTTAACCGGAGAGATTCCCGCTGAATTGTGCTGACCAGGACACGGTGTCTCTTCGACTTGTTTTATGGTGACATCTTTTACAACACTGGAAAATCTACGGTACTGAAGACTAAAGCGATAAATCTGCCGCCGTAATAAGGAAGAGATATAAGCTATACCGGCCGTGTCCTTCAAGCTAATTGAGAAACTGCACGTAAAAGAAGAAGAAAAAAAGAGATTTAACATATATTAAATGTTGCATACATACCAGGAATAACGGCTGGATTTTCGTAAGAAGAACTATGTCTTTATGTTTGAATCTTTTTGAAGTAAAATACAAAGTATGATGTAGGTAATCACACAATGCTAATACTTTGCGTACAACACAGCATCAATATCATTTCCATACATGACTCCCTCAATTAAATCATATTTAATAGTATATTGACTCTGAAAGTATGCAAACCTTCAGTGATGTATTGTGATGTTTGTTTATTTTAAAATGATCATTGTAGTTGCTGTGTTGGTGAATACAAACAAATAAAAAACTGCATTGCAAGGAGAAAAGGCAAAACAAATTGAATAAAGAAATCTCTTAGATCTTCCATGATCTAGACCACAGCCTGCAGGGATTGGCTGTCGACTCGGATCATCTTAGCTGATGGTGGAGTATAATTTAATATAACCTTTTGCTGAGAGCATTATTTATACTACTTATTTGCTGTTGGCTCTTCTTTTAGTTTTTCTTTTGTTTACAACCACCAGTTCTAGCGTTTGATTGGCCAGAACAGCTCGAAGAGGCGTTTGAGACTCTTCTGGTACACTGTGACATATTCAATTTCCTCCTTTATACCCAAAATATAAATCAGGTTTTGCTGTTCTTTCTTCCAAATCAAAGGCAGTTTCGCGGTCTGCGTTTCTTTTCACTGACGGTAGCAAGGTTCCTAGGGCTGGGGCAAACCATTCTCCCTTCCGTAATGGAGACAGTACCTGAGAGCACTCAAACTGAATGTATTTAGCAGAAATAATAATAAGATGTCCTTTATGGGGAGATTTATTCAACAACAAATCTGCTTGCAGAACAAAGTCGAGTATTTGCTTTGTTGGACAAATTCAAAAGAAGATGAGATGGAGATTTATGAATACTCAGATTCTCTCAATCTTTCTCTCCGTTGCTCTCTGTCTCAATTAGCTCCATCTTTTCATTGAGTGGTAGCCAGGCCACTGGATTTCCACCCTTATATTTTGTATGAGTTTGTATAAAATGAACAACAGGGCTTTTCCTGATTCATTTTGCTGCTCTGCGCTCTCCAATTTAAATTGTCTTTTGTCTTACCAAGATTCAGACCAGTTGTTAAATTCATAATTAATTTGCAGGTTTCTCTGCATATCCCCTTAAAAAGTGGTTAATTTACGATAGAAGAAGATCAGAAACAGAAAAAAGAGGTGAATAAAACAAAAAAATAATTGATCATAGAATCACGTATGCATGGATGGTGATTGGGATTTGACATCCTTTTTAAAATTGATCAAACCCCGAATTGCACAACCCAATAGTTACTCACAGCAAGAAGGAGACAAGCTTTGTACAATTGAATTAGAGTGGGAATAAAGCCACCATTTGCGCTATTCTTTCATTATGTATTTGGGCATGCCACCCCCTCTGTTTTCTCTTCACCACTGCCTTTCCTCAAAGTCTAACCAAACCAAAGGAAAACACTTGAATAACATCGGCTGCTGCAGGGATCATGAGTTTCAACGTCGGAGTCCAGTCATCTGTACTGACAGTAAAAAACAAGGTACAAGGCAATAATATATAAATAAATCATTGAATAAATCCAAATGTACATCAATGAATCATTGAATAAATAGATTTATACAAAGGCAACCCGGAGTGTATACAGAAGCGTGCAGGCCATTAGTGAATGTAATGTTTAAAGAGGATGGTGTGATGGGAGCCAAACTGCACTTTGTGTGTGTGTGTGTGTGTGTGTGTGTGTGTGTGTGTGTGTGTGTGTGTGTGTGTGTGTGTGTGTGTGTGTGTGTGTGTGTGTGTGTGTGTGTGTGTGTGTGTGTGTGTGTGGGTGAGAGTGCTCTATTTTTACATTGGACACTGGATGCATCCTAATGCAGCCTCGCTCTGTAAGCCGGCTTTGGCCACGCTCAGTTCACGAGGCACTTAATGCCAGGTGTAAAGATTACCATTTTCGCCACCGTGCCAAGCACACACAACACGTCCCACACACACACACACACACGCACACAACACATCCCACACACACGCAACACATCGAACACCTCCCTTCTCATCGCCGCTGAACCCGATTGAATTCCCATAAACGACGATACTCATCGATATCCGATGAGTAAGGCCTCCCATTGGCCTAATTCGATTCTCTTCTCCTTCTCCTTCTTCTTCTCTTCTTTGTCTCCGACGTGACTGAAGAACCCCGCCCCCCTCTTTATGGATCCACGTTCATAGCCCCCAGGTTGACTTATGCACTCGATAGGTCGTCGCCGGGGGACGGATGCTTCCAGAACTTGGGGCGGAGGGAGATATTCCGGGGGGATTGATCCGGAGTTTATAGATCTAGCCGTGAAGGACACGGAAGGAATGTCTTTGTAGTCGCTCAGGAAGGTTCCAGAAGCAGAGTGCATGGATCTGCAGAGGACCGTGTGTGTGTGTGTGTGTGTGTGTGTGTGTGTGTGTGTGTGTGTGTGTGTGTGTGTGTGTGTGTGTGTGTGTGTGTGTGTGTGTGTGTGTGTGTGTGTGTGTGTGTGTGTGTGTATAGATGTGTGTTTGTATGTCTGTCTGAGCGTGAGTTTATGATCATCTTTTAAATTAGTGTGAGTCTGCCTGTGTGTAATGTCTACATTTGTGTCTGTGTGCCTGTGTATGTGTCACATGTACAAATGTGTGTGTATGTGTGTGTCTGTGTGTGTGTGTGTCTGCATGTGCATTCAGAGAGACCTATGGAGTGCATGAGCATTGCCTAGAGCGCATGGTTTCTGGGCCGCGATATTTGACATGGAGTAATGGATAAAATAACACAGACCTACACAACGTGTTGCCGGACACATGCTGTTGTGGCCAGAAACGTTGTTGTTCATGTTTCTGGCCTTGATGATTGACAAACAACTCCCGGTGTTGTGGGTGACTCTTTAAGGAGAGAGAGAGAGAGAGAGAGAGAGAGAGAGAGAGAGAGAGAGAGAGAGAGAGAGAGAGAGAGAGAGAGAGAGAGAGAGAGAGAGAGAGATGGCGGAACGCATTAACTGGACACTTGATCGTGTTAAAAACATATTTAAACTTTACCTACCCCTAACGAAATACCTTCATGTAACCACCTCTCACGGAGTCGCAAAACTAAACAATCTACAACCCTTAACTTAAACATTATAAACTCTTTCTATAAACATGAGTAAATTGTATGCATTTATACAGCGCTTTTCACACCAGTCACGTAGCATAACAATATTGCTCAATATTACTCACCCCTTCATTCACTCATTCACACAAGGCGACAGCCAGCTCGTCAGGAGCAGTCTGGGTGAGGCGTCTCGCTCAGGGACACCTCGACACTCAGCTAGGAGGAGCCGGGGATCGAAGTTTCAAACGGTATACCTGAACTGATGTACAACTACTACACTCAAAAGCTTCACAAAGACATCCACACACTCTGGACTTCATTGGGCCTAGCTGAGCTTGACCTTTAACCTCCATGAGTGTTGCGTCTTCAATACGAGAACAAAGGGCCGTTACCGGTTGACCGACACAGATGAGACAACAGGTTGATGCATTTACCGGATGACAGTTTATTGCACATGAAAGTGATGAAAAGGAATACAATCGCAAAGCAAGACATTCACTTATTTTTCAATAATACAACAAAAAATATATATATTTATGCGCCAAATGTCCAGCTCGGTATATCAAATGGCATTTTGAAGTCTTGAAGACTTTTTCACCTTGTTTGAAGTTGGTCCCAATGATATGAAAGGATACGTTTGTGTGTGTGTGTGTGTGAGTGAGTGCGTGCGTGCCAACAGAGAATATAAAGTTGAGCGTCTATTTATTTATTTATCAGCCTCATGCATTTGCTTTTTAAAGGCCTCTGGTTCACACATAGGCCAAGATGGACGACGGAGCCTTGTGCGGAAGGACTCAGCTGTGAGTTGCAATAACAGGCCCCTAACTCATCTCGGGAATGACAGTAGTAACTTCCAACTGTTTAAAGGTCACGCGGTACTCACAAGAGATCATAACGTTTGTCACCTTTTTATCATAAATTGGAACACAGAGCAGTATTGCTCAGAAGGACGATCAGTGTGTCACGAACCCTCACTTTACGCAGCGATTAATTATAGTGTTGTCCTCACACCGTCTTCATGCATCTTTCTTGTTTAGCTATGTGAATTAGCATTGAAAGGTTTTTTTCTCAGCCTCACTTGTAAGATGCTTGGGACAAAATCTTTAATATAAATTATTCCTCTTATCCGAAGAACCATGATATGGCCAGGGAACGGTCATCCTGTTATTTTAAAAAAATCACCCTTGAGTGTTTTTTGGTCTTTTTTTGTGTACGATGAATCGTGTCAATCATTTTCTCCAAAATGACTGTAAAAACGTCTACTTTTGGAAAACGTCACCATAAATCAGTGCTTAGAGCCCAAATGCTTTTTGAATCACCCCATTTGAAAATTGCTAGAAGTGGCCATGAAGGCCGTAATCACGAGAGTAAATTATCTTGCAGAAGTTGTCACCGATGTCCTTCTTTTTTTTTGTTTCAACTTCTCCTGGCTTTCCAGATATCTCACAAGGGCATTTCAGATGAATGCAATTCGTGGCGTCATGCTGAGCGCCAATCCCAGTCAAATATATCATAGGAAATGTGTAAATTATTAAGCGCAGCCATTGATGTGTTTTCAGGTTGCATATATGAGGGGGTGCGGCCCCAATATCACTCAATAGAAGGCAACAGGCCTCCAACGCCTTCCTACTCCTTAAAGACATGTATATACAGTACATTCACAGCAAGTTGCACTTGAAGAATTGTCTTCAAAAATGAATAAATACCTTCATTCCTCCCCTTACTATTTACCCCCGATTGCGATGTGTTGACCCCAAGAACAAGAACCCCAGAATTGATCGCACAGGGATGACGAGTCTGTGCATTTAAGGAACACGCCGTTCACAAAAGGCCCCTTTTGTTGAACACTTTCTTTCCATTCCCCGCTGCCGATAAATCTGAATGCGTGTTCCATTACTCATGTTGGAACCCCCCCACCACGGTATGAGCAGGAGGAGAACGAGGAGGAGGAGGAGCAGGAGGAGGAGGAGCAGGAGGAGGAGAAGAGGAGGAGGAGGAGAAGAGGAGGAGGAGAGGAGCAGGAGGAGGAGAAGAGGAGGAGCAGGAGGAGGAGAAGAGAAGGAGAAGAGGAGGAGGAGGGAGAAGGGAAGGACGAACAAGAAGGACGTTGGAAAAGGTGCAGAAGGAGGGAGAGGAGGAGGAGGAGGAGGAGGAGTGGACGGAGGAGGAGGAGGGGGGTTGGAGGAGGAGGAGGAGTGGACGGAGGAGGAGGAGGAGGAGGAGGGGGGTTGGAGGAGGAGGAGGGGTTGGAGGAGGAGGAGGAGGAGGGCTCTCCCCTGTCTGCTCAGCTTTCAGTGGTGAAGCAGCTATGCGGAAATGAAGAGTGGAGAGCGAAAGTTGCAAATTACAGCCCCTCTCGCTCCCGCTGGCAGCTCCTATTCCAGGAGAGAAGGCTGTCAGGGCCTTCAGCGGCCGCCACGCACAGGCCGGCCGACGGCCAGGAAGTGATAATTAAATAATGGAAGCCCACGTCTCACAGATTCCACGGTATGGATTTAGGATTTCCCCCCCTCCTGCTGAGCATCACAATCAATATTTGACGAGGGGCCAAGTGATCGGAGGGGTCGGGCCTTCTCAGGTTTGGATTTTTTTTAATTTTCTCCCGGAATTCGTGGTGGTGGTGGTGGTGGTGGTGGTGGTGGTGGTGGTGGTGGTGGTGGTAGTAGTGTGTAATTTCCTTAAACAGGGGTGGCAGGACTTCACTATCGTTTGATTCTCATAAGTGGGTGCGTTCCGCAGTCTTTAGCCTCGGAACTGGACGAGTGAGGCCGGACAGACCCCGGAGGGAGGGGCCGGGATTAATTAAAGATGGCGTTTTTGTAAATGGTGATTACAGAAGGGGAGCAGAGCTGCCGGTCTGGTCGGCGACGTCAACAGGAAACATGTTGAGTGGATGCAACACATTCCTAGCATCTTTTTCGCCCGCCTTTGCGTGGGATTTTCTTTTTTTACCGTTGCGTTATTGGTATCCAGGCAATATTCTGATGGGAAACATGGGTAATGATGTCATTAACATTTTATGCTGGGTAATAAAAAAAAGGCTGCTGTAAGGATTAGGTTTTTAAATTGCTAACATAGGGCAATCTTGGGTCTATTCGATTCAAACCATGGTAATCAAAATGCCGATGAAAATGCAAAAGTATTCTTTCTTCAATGTTTAATGAGTCAAAATAATAGTGATGGGTTTGTACAAATTATCCACAGCAAATCATATTGTTTTGTTCACAAAATATATCCAACATAAATTGGAAGAGTCATTGAGGTGTTAAGACATTATATATTCAAAGTAAAGTTTGTGGCCAATATCGTTATCGCATTATCACTGTCTATGCATATACATCTTTCTTATTTTAAACGTTCGTTGGACCATATATCAATATCTAAGCGTGCTTGAGTGATAATCCGGCACTAATTCAGTCGATTGTCCCACTAAAGACTCGGGTTAACCACAGAGGTGTGACGGGCGAGAACTCTGCTGAACCTTGGAACAGGCAACAATTAAAAGCTATTTTGCATAATGTACCCTAAAGAAACATACTAAAGACTTTATGAGCAGCAAATTCAATTAAATTACTCACCATGACCTTGCAGTCCCTGCGTACGTGCGGGCATTGGCTCTTCAAAGTCATGCTAATTGGACAGTTTTAAGCATCCCTCCCCTCGTCCTCCCTCTCTCTCCCTCCCTTGCGTTCGGCTTACACCTCGTCTCCCCCGGGATAGTTTAAATTTTGTTGTTGTACTAATACTCGAAGTTCGGGAAGCCAGTAATGGCGAGACAATTAGACGACTCTCTGTGGTAAATACTAAGCGGCGACTGCACATTTAACGTACACTGACAGATTAACTTCTTAAAACTGTTCTGCTTGATCTTTTTGCTTTACTTCAAAGTAGGAATTATTGCAACGTGGGACATTTCACAGAGAAAATAGTGACTTTATGCCCCCTTTGGACTTCTGTCACAGTTTCCCTGGAAGAGGAAAGTTTAGCATAGGTCAGACAATTAAAATATGCCAGAAGTGCTTATCTCAGTGGTGACGGAACCGAAGTTTAGAAGGAAATCTTTTTCAGAGAGATTGTTGATAACCATATGAAGAATAATCACACAGGTATGAATCATAAAGTTCATTGATAGTTTGATTATATTCTTTCTACTTTCGTTTATATACATGTTCTGTGGGTTAGTGTGTGTCCATCTTATGTATAATGTGTGTGTGCGTGTGTGTGTTTGAGTGTGTCTTTGAAAATGGTTCTCATTAGAACAGAAATACATCATGAACAAAAGCGGGTGGATAAAGAATTATTGGGACAAATTGCCCAAACAAGGAAATCTAGAATCGGTCATAGGCCTATAGGAGAATGTGGAGGGATGGAGGAAAGAGTAAAAAGCTCTGAGCGACTTTGAACATCCAGCAGACAAAATACAGTGTGTGTGTGTGTGTGTGTGTGTGTGTGTGTGTGTGTGTGTGTGTGTGTGTGTGTGTGTGATCTCTGAGTGTGTGTGTGAGTGTGTGTATGTATGGGTGTGCATCATTTGTGTGTGTGTGTGTGTATGTATGGGTGTGCATCATTTGTGTGTGTGTGTGTGTGTGTGTGTGTGTGTGTGTGTGTGTGTGTGTGTGTGTGTGCATGGGTGTGCATCATTTGTGTGTGTGTGTGTGTGTGTGTGTGCGTGCATGATCTATGAGAGTTTGTGTGTGTGTGTGTGTGCGTGCATGTGTGTGTGTGTGTGTGTGCGTGTGTGTGTGTGTGTGCACATCTCATGTGTGTGCATGTGGGTGTACTTGCGTGGGAGTGACATTGCAGCTGAATGACAGCAGGTCAACTTAACGATAATGAGTGTCAAGCAGACCTATTCTGGTGCACTGCCCCTCCCACTGCCTTGACCACCCTGACTGCAAGTTCACTACTTTGACTTTCTCCCTTCAGTTTGGTGAATTACAAGATAAATATAGGAGACATTTTAAGTTGTTGTGCACGTGTTATGCATGCATGTCTCACTTGTCAAAGAGAGCTAAAATATAACTCTCTGGATAAAAATTGCAACGTTGCATAGTTCTCTAACAGAAATTCCTAATAGTAGAAGTAATTAATAACAATACGACTACGATTATCACTGCATGCCTCCACTAAGCTACATATATTCATTAATGGCTTTATAGGACTACAAGAAGCAATACTAACTCACTGAATACAGCAACACATTAATTAAGGCTATGGTAAGAAAATAGAAGAATTTGTTGTAAAATTAGTCTTTTTTTATGTTTAGCTCATATCTTATGACGTATTGTACAACCCTACAACAAATAATACTATTGTTGTATTATGACACAAGTATGAGCATCACCTAAGCCAAATTAAGCATGTACATAAACGATGAACTTTTTATCGCCGGTTAAACAACATTTTTGTTCCAATGAGTGTAACGTTTAGATCAATAATCAAATAATTGCATGCTAGACTCAGACGGTTCTTGAAAACACAATCCCCCTAGGAGAGCAATAACCATGAAAGGGGAATTCTGAACAATGTGGATCTCTATGCATTGGAGAATAGGACCTTTAATATGTACTGCACCTGGGTACCTTTGTGTTACCGGCACACAGATTCTTTCCTTTCACATGCACTTGTGGTTTTGTGCTGTTTGCACTTTTACGATAAAGCATCAGATTGATTTAATTTAAAAGAACGATAGCTGTATTTGGGTTATGTATCGTAAGCCAATTGTGTGGTTTCAGGCCAATGCATTTATTGAAATAATCTGAATATAAATATTTTCCCCAGTCAGGCGTCAGTATTTGTTTAAAACATTCAGTAAAAATATGACATAACATGATGAATTATAAAAAACGTCTAACTAAATGGACCTTCTGCTATTCAAGGAAGTAAAAGAAAAGGTCAGACATTTTGTTTGTATTCCCTCCATTCTGAAAGAACATTGACATCATCATCACTCTGCTCATTCTTTCTACAACATCTTTGTCCCTCCGGTTCCAGATCTCCATAAACTGTCATATTTGATAGTCTTGATAAGGCAAAAAAAAAGAGGGAATGCTTGGTTCAAGGACTGTCACATCCTCAGCCTCAGGTTGCATATTAAACAACATTTAAAAAAACATTTCCGGTGTCATCTTCGAATAATCTGCGAATCACCAAAAAGTACATTTTGGTTATTTTTAACAAATCACAATTAAAACAAAAACTCAGTCATTATAACTCAGTCGGGGGCCCTGATGACATTCACAACCTCCAAGGACAGCCCTGTTCTTTGGTATTTTACAGTTTTAATCATTAGATAATGAGACCCAATGATTGGGCCTGCAACAAGGTCGGCATACGAGTTCAGGTCAAGGACGTTTTTTGGGTGAAACGTCCTCGTTTGCTGCAAGTTCAGACACGGTAGGACCATCGTGGAACCTACCCCTTTCCTCCTAATTAGCCACAGAGATGCATGCACTTGGAGTAGAAAAGGAAGTTCTATTAGTATTAATCAGAGTCACTAACGAGCCTGATTATCGTTGTGTGTAGCGCCATTTATCGCCCGCTTTGAGACTCAGACTTGATAGATCTGTGTGTTGTGGTAAAATGAAAGAGGATGAAGATCAATTAAAAAAAAGGCGGAAAAAAAACCAAGACAATTAAAAAAAACTAAAAAAACAACAACAACAGGCCGGCAGCCTCCATCACCCGACAAAGGCTAGGCTTTTGGGCTGCTGTTACCGAGATAAAGGCCGCTTTCAATCACGACTTCTCACTCGCCTGTGTTGTTCTGAGGACCTAATTCTAAGCACTTTAGAGGTATAAAGACTGTAAAGACCTCATCACAGCGAGAAGATCAGATTAGACACATCTGTGGGTGCTTTCCAACTCCCTTTGAGATCCTCCAGACAGAGAAAAAGCAGCGGCTCTGGTCATTAAGTCGGGAATATCTATTGGCTCTGACTGATGCGCCATTATTGGCCCGGGCCCGGACGAGGACCTCGATCCACACCGAGGCGAATGATGAATCTGCGAGGATTATCTCGCCGTATGTCTCCTCGCTCCGAGGAACCCGAACCCCGAGGTCTGGGCGCGGGGATGAGGCATCAGCTCTGCATTGTGAAGTTAGAACCCGCCCTGCCAGTCATTCGTACAGGTGATGCAGAGTGCCATCGTGTATAATACCCACATACATTTTTGCCGTGCTCCCCGATCAATAACATGAGACGGTTGAAATGATCGGGTGATTAATCGGCACGGCGGAGGCGGTCATAATTCACACTGAGAAGGAGGGGCTTTTTTTCCTTTTTTGCACATCTAATGTCAGTTCCCAAGGAATCCATTTTGCATTCTAATAGGGAGTGAGTTCCGTCGGCGCAGACCTCGATGCCCACACCGTCTGGAAATATATTACTGCGGCACGTCCAAGTTCTCAAACATTCATAATTGAGTAGGGCATGATGAACGAGGTGCGGCTGCTCCAGTTAGGCCCGCTGCCGGAATAAGGAAAAGGCAAAAGCAGTCTCGCTGGAGATCTTGGTCATGTTATCGAAGACTACGACGTGCACGTGAATCACCCGGAGGAACGATATATAATAACAAGCGATGACAAAGCATGATAGTTAAATTGTATTTTACGCAGAGGAACAATGCCTGGCATCATGTATAGAACTAATAGGTCCGTTCTGTTTGTCTTCCTTGTTCAATTAGGGATATCTAGAAGAACCATGAATTAATATAGAAACATCCCTGTAAGCAAAAATGGTCCGTATGTTGTGATAATAAAAGCAATCACATAATACAATTAAAACATAACTTTGCATGTTGTTTAGCACACAGCATCATATAACTAATTAGCCTGATATCGCCAGACCCACTGGCAAATGCGAATAAGACCAATAACCAATCAGAGCAATGAAGCGTCTAACGTAGCTCTGACCTAAAAGGTAGCTTTTACAACATGATTAAGTATGGCAAATACTTTCTCATCAACCAAAGCTTTGAGTGAAGTTATTTGTTGTTATGTTATGGAAAACGTACGACCTAGTTTGTTAAAAACCGTCGCCTTAGCGGATTCAACAAGTCAACATCAGGGGCAGTCATCTTGGTCAGTGTCTCATCGGCGCTCCACTATACAGTCAGAGTGAAAAGATAACCCCATGAAAGATAAGCATTCGACATAATGTGCTTTAGGTGTCCATGCAGTTGTCATCAGATCCAGGCAGGCATCCGTAATGGTTTTCCAAGGTCCTTCTCTGGCTTTCAGATTTTATATTTGCATTTACTACGTGTCTTCCTCTCTTGAATTGTTTATATGTGGCGTGAAAACTCGTCCTTGTTCTTTTTACATGCTTAAGACAATTTAACATTAGGCCTACCGGTATATATACTTATAGAAGATATGGCTAAATTTGTCAACTTCTTCATAATGTAGGATCCGACGTGTCTTACTTAGATCATCAAAAGTTTACACAATATGATATATTCAGTTTTTGTAGTCCTTTCAAACTGCAATAAAACGCCTTTATTATGCAATCTCTCTGTTTCTGATGTTCACTACTGTTTTAACTCATCTATTGTTCATTCATTTGTGCCCCTCTTCTAAACTAATTTGGTTCTTCTTGTTTCAAGTGTTTGATTCTTGTTTGCATTGCTTTTGTGCAAAAAGCCCCCTATGAATTAATTCATCAATTATTTAAATTGCTTGGTTTGAACTCCAAGATTCTTCCCTAATTTGCTTTGTTTGAACTCCAAGATTCTTATGAGATAAGAAAAATAAATATGTTTTTGATCAACAATACATTTGTGGGTGAATCTAGTACTCCAGAGACAATGCCACCAATTCCTATCAGCGTGATAGAGGAGAACGAGTGACAAGTAAACACACACACACACACAGTGGTTAATGCCCTGACGTCCTTCACACATGGTGAGGGAGGCTTACAACCTTGAGCTGAGACGTTAGTAAACCATGAACTTTAAACCCGCCTTCCACCCACAGCTGATTAGAGCTGGCGAAGGCAACCACAGCGAAAATACGGGTTATGTTAGAGCTTTATTCCTGTGATGGATTCACGGGTGATTCTAGGGGCCCCCATGTGAGACATGGGGGTAGGGGGGGGAGACCGTTTTTCCCTCTCCTGTCGCTAACTGATGAAATGATAGTTGTGGTGTATTATTGCAAAGCGTTGCATGTATTAAATGTATAATGTAAGAGAAGCTACCTTGGCTGTAAGGCGTCATTAGCTACTTCTATAATTGACAGCATTGAGTATCAAAGTGTCAACTGTTCCTTTATAGATTTGTATATTATAGTGCAATATATACTACATTTACATTTACATTTAGCTTTATCCACAGTGACTTACAATAAGTACATTTGTCATAAGAAGTGAAACAATATATCGGTACATTTAAGATGTTCATAGAACCCTGTGCAACCCATTCCCCGTATACAGCAGTGATAAATAAACTACTGCAGATATACACAACTAAGTACTATGAATAAGTACAATTACATTAAGTGCCAGGACGTACAACATACAATGGTGGGCGGAAGGGACAGGATGGCTATGCAGAGTCTAGGTGAACTCTGGAACTGCATGCTGCACACTGCATGAAAAACAAAGATAGGGGCACAGGTCTGCTTACATAGAATCTACCAGTTATGAGACGTGATTTGATCGATAACATTATTGAAATCATTATTGAACAGCATTGATTAGATATGTCAAGGTCGTTTTAGGCTACGAGCCAGTTGAAATGTAACATATTAATGTAAAATAAGTCTTTACTGCCTGTGGGTAAAATTTAATACGCATTTACTTAGGGCGTTCTAGGTTAAACACATTTGTCCCTCCAAATGTCAGTGCACCAAGTTGTAAAAACCCACAGATAGCTCTGATTGACTTCTTTAAGTGTGAACGTTCTCTTTTTTTGGTTAGTCATGCTTTAATGCTTCGATATTTCAGAGAGATCTCCCCGGAAACAGCAGACAAGACACAGAGGAGATTAAACTCCACGTTTCACTGGGAACCCGCGCTGACATTAACCCGCCTATCCTCGCCACTCGTGACATTTACGCGAGGAGTACCAACCGAATTCTTCTTCCCTTATGAGACTCCCAGGGCATCGCGTTAAAAACAGATGGATAATGGAGGTTGGGGACGCATATTTGTGTATATATTCAGTCCTAGCATCAGGCCTAAGCTTTTTTTTATTTTGTTTCTTATGACCAATATGTAGCCAAATATTGATTAACTGTCGACACACTGGTTAAGTCTCGAGGGAGCCATAATTGCCATATTGATGCAATCCCCCGTCGCCTCCACCTCTATCTCCTCTCCCCCCCCTACCCCCACCCCCACCTCCTCCTCTGCCTTAATTCCAATGAAATTAAATGGAGCGATTTTCGAATGGCTTTTTGTTTTGGACGCTCATAATCCCCCTCCACCCTCCTCGCGTCAGGTGACCGCCGTTAAGTCGTAATCGAGCATGATCGCCTCTCCGAGTGGGCACCCCAGACCGAACCCCTCCGCCCGCGATCCTCCGTCATGCGACGGGGTTGCATAGATAAGCGCATTACGAAGGACACATCGGCGAGGACCCAAGGTCACTGGTGTGCTCTGCATTTCCTCCAGCCTCCCCCTCACCACCACCACCTCCACCACCACCACCACCACCACCACCACCACCACCACCTACCACCCCCGGCGGGGCTGTTTGTCAGAGGAAGGCACTCACTTGATTAAAAAATGATTTAGGGGCCCATCCGGGCTGAGAGACACTTGTCTTGCTTCATTACTTTTTGCGTGGCGTAGGACAGGAGGTGAATGAGTTGGATGGGAGGGGAATGAGTCGTCACCCGTCTGAACCTGCGTCGGAATCGGAAGCTTGGGAATGACAGAGAGAGTGTACGGTGGCTCCATTGGTTTTCCGGGTTCCAGGGCGGGGTGGTCGTTCTTTGACGAGACGGATAAAAATGTAACAATCATGTTCTACAAACCATATTCTAAAAGGTAATCTATCCGCACACATGCTAAATATGGGTTAAACACATACTTTTGACACACAATGCTGCAGAAAAAATACCTGATATTACCATTTCAAAAGGTCCTGATGCACAATGCAGAGTGTGACTCAAGAGATTGAAACCTTTTTTTAATCCAGCACTGTGTTCCAGAGCTTTCTAGGGCTTGATAATTCAGCGACAAGTATATAAAGAGAGTGGTTTGCTCAATGCGGACCACATGCATGCAACAAAATTACGCTGTGCAGAGCCAGAGAAGGCAGCTTTGATCACTGAGCTAAAAAAGAAAAAGATCCATTACCCTGCCTGGGTAGAGACACAGAGATCCAACAGTCTAAATTAACATCAAAGGTAAGGCAACTAATGGGTTTGGGAGGTTTTCTCTCGAGAACCCCATAGCCATTGTGGACAACATTGTACTCTTGGAAGTGAAATTGCTGTGTCAATACCCCCCTGTTTTAAACAATCGACCGTGCGATGGTGGAAGAAACGGCCATGACAATATCCATGGAGTCAATGTTTAGGCTAGGCTAGGTTTTCGAGCTAAATTCAGTTTATATTCAACAGTTCCTGGCGTTGGATCACTTATAAGACAAATGTTTATGATACCCCCCTGACCCAAGCCCAAAAAAGGGAAAAATCAACGTCCCTTAATCAGCAAGGAAGAATCAAGATTTGGCAGCCCTCTTTATCTAAAGAGACTCACAGTCTGTTGTCTGACATGTCACTAATGGTAGGGGCCCCTTACTTACAGCCTCTTACTCAAGGATGCTTCCATGTAGATTGCTGTCATTGGGGTTCGAACTTGGACACTTTTGGCTGGGAGTCAACCAACTGAAACCTAACCCTAACCCTAATCGACAAGCCATTCAACTGTTAAAACGTATAAGTTAACATGTTTACCAAGATAAGATGTACCTCCAATATATATATATATATATATATATATATATATATATATAAAATTTTTTGATTTCCCAATGGACCATTTTTTGATTGCCTGTGCAATCAAAGTCTTAGATCCAGTGTGGACCGGATTGCTAAACTGATCGTTAGAGTGGTGCTTCCATTTAAAAATTCCATCCCCGTTGACCTGACTACCATGACTACTATAACAGCAGTTATGGATATTGCTCCCCCCTGCAAGGCAGTACAGTTCATACCTTGGCCACTATCATAGAAAAACAAGCAAGGTCCGGGTTTTAACCATGTGTCAGATTTATGACATTTATGTACTTGACGGTTGTTTATTTGTGTTTTTATTTATCCTGACTGTCTGCACCGATAGACGGCAAAGTCCTTGCATGTGAAAGTTTACTTGGCCTAAACCCTTTCAAAATAAAACCCTTGAGGGGACACCTTGTATATTTATAAAGTGAGGAGTAAAGTTTATATCAACATTTGTCATTTATATACTTTCCTTTTTTTTGGTGTGTTTTTATTTATCTTGACTGTCTGCACTGATACACAACAAAGTCCTTGTATATGAAATCTAACTTGGCCTAAGCCCTTTCAAAATAAAAGCCTTGAAGGGACACCTTGTAAAATTATGAAGTGAGGAGTAAAGTAAACACACGGTTTAGTTATTTACAGATATCCCTCACACTGATACCCAGTCAGCCCACCTCCACCCTCTGGCCTCTGCTTAGCAGTGACTTAGCCTTTTCCAGAGTAAAGTAATTGTCTTATCAATCTCATTAGCGCCCTAGTCCTTTCTTCCTTCCAACTGTCAACATTTCTCCCCCCCGTCAAACTGTTCCATGCAGCAGCGCTCTGCGCTCAGGTGACGGCGGTTGCGTGCCGTAATTCTTAATTTATATTTTTTCCCGGAGCGGGAGTTTCGGCGCCACTGACAAGACCGTCGGAGCGGGTTGATGCTAATGAAAGATGATGCTAATGCTCCACGGAGAGCCGTGGTTACCAGGCTCAAAACATGAGACATCCCCTGCCTCACCCCCTCCCTCCCCTCCCTCACCCCTCTCTCCCCCCCCTCCCCTGCCAGTCTCCTTCTCTGTTCCAGGCCCCTGAGGTCCCCACTGTAGTTGAACATGGACGGGGACACCACCTGTTCCACCACCGCCGCCTCGGCGACATGCCACTGCTTTGCATGCCTTCGTAATGCTAATGTCTGCCAAAGGGGTGGGGGTGGGGGGGGGGGGGGGTTGGGGGCTAGGGGGGAGATAGTAGAGGCTGGGTGATGAGTGAGCTGCAGGAGGGACCTGGGGGGGTCCGAAGGAGCATTGGAGACGGGGGGGGGGGGACGGGGGGGACGGGGGGGATGCTGGAGGGGTGTGTGGTGAAATCATGTTCCGGTTGTATCGTGTCAGTGAGCGCATCTATGCTGGGTCTGACAGATCGGCCAATTAACCTTATTTACCACCTCTCCTTTCATCCTCTAACGAGCTCCGCTGGGCTTCTCTCTGGTGTAACGAGCTGCTTGGAAACATTGAACCCTCACACAGCACAGTGTCGCTGCCAAACCGCATTTGTCCGGCAATTATTACGGGAACAAGTACTTGTTCATATTCTTCCTGTTGTTGTTTGCTCGTGGAATATGTTCATCCTTATAGGGAGTTTTTCCAGCTTTCTGTTCAGGTGTGTTTCTTGTGTGATTCAGTTTCCTGGATCATATTGTAGCGTGATAATCAAATAAAGTCCACTTTTGCTTTTTTCATTGCTGGGTCATATTCGATTACATTAACTTGATGAGAGAAAAGTTAATACTGCAGAGGAACTAATAAGATGGAGTTAATGGTAGGATAAATATTTGTAACTATTGCTCCTGGCAGCAGGGCAAATGGACCCCAATTTAGTGTCTAAACTTTCATTAGGTAATGTCTTCTTCATGACATGAAAAGGAAGGCATGATTTTGGAAGTTGAAGCAGCAAACAATTAGTAGAATAGAATAAAAAAAAAAAAGTGAAAATGTTCAAATGTGTAAAAGGTATTTCAACAAATACATTTAAATCTGCAATTACAAAAAAGGTTTGCAGTTACACACAACTATCTGTTTGTGGATGAAAACGTTCACACGGAAACTATATTGTGTGAATCAAACCTACGATTACAAACAAAACCTATGGCTACAAAACGTTTCCCACACATTTGACAAAACATCGCTTCAAATCAAATCCACGAGTAAACCACCTACCTCCCCATATGTCCCACATTTGATGCTCCCTCCTGAACAGGAGGCGCTCAGATTAACATATCATTTGACTATCCAATCAGGAATATAATTTCCGGATCCAATCACGGAGCCCAAAGTATAACACTTTAAGCATCTGCAGAGACGTTGTAGACGGGCTGTGAGGGGGCGTTCTCAGGTGGATGTCTTGCAGAGGGATCTTCAACAGTCTCAGACACGCTTCCAGTCTCTCCGGCTGTCTGGCCACTTCTCCACATCCCAGGACTTTGAAGGTGCCCTCCAAATTTCCATCATCATCAACTTAAACAGGATTTGGATGTGTTGAATTCAGTCAGACAGAGAGACTGAACCACTGACCGTGGGTTTCAAGTTTATGAATTGTTCGAAGTTTATTAAAGTTCAAATATTAACTGTCAATGTTTTTACTATTTCTTGATGAATTATTAAACACTTGGCAAGTTGGCTGCTCTTGTGGTTGATACTTTAACCATGTTGCCCACACAGCCAATCCCATTTGGTGATCCGACTTCTTTGGAAGTGCAATCAAAGTGAATCAGACAGTGCTGTTGAAAGAAGAACACTCAGACTCTAATCAGCAAGGATATCAGGCAACTGCCGAACACAGTCTTAAGACTTTTATTTAGAACTTTAACCAAGTTAAGACGAGCTGGTCTGCAGAACACCTGGTTTTTAAGCCTCGGCATACAGTTTTTGTTACCTCTCTCTGTTATTCCTCCAATAAGCTCCAAGCCATGGTCATTCTCAAACAACGCATACATGACTTCAACATTAACCAACTTCTGTTTCTTTCCATTGTGTTCATGGTCTTTAGGCACAACTTAAGTTGGTACGCCACATATTGGTTGTAATCTTTTTGCCCAGTTTCTTTTATCCTTCAACCTTGCCTCCCTTATAAATCCCAGAACACCCAGTTCCCCTAATCTCTTGCCCTCCTTACCCATTCCTTTCACAAAACTGTTTAGCCATCAGGTTGTCTTACGATCAACGGAATTCTATTTTACAAGGAATATTGGTGACACAGAGAATAAAGTGTTTCTCTATGCTTTTCTTTTATATCTTTTTCATTCAAACAGCATAAAAAGGAAATATATTGATTATTATACTTATAAGGGTATAAGAACATCTGTCAACTAATAACCCAATCATCCACACTATGCTTTCAGAACCTACTGTTCAGTAAGTTCACCCAGTTGGCCAAAACTTGAAACACTTGGAACCTGAATGTCAAAATGAATATCCAAATTTATGGGGAGATGAATAATCATTTCTTTCCAACTTAATAAAATAAACTGAACATTACTCAGTCAAAGAGGCAGAGGTTAGCTGACAGTTGCACCTTTTTATACATTTTTACAGATTAATCTTTCTATCTGGGGGCACGATGCTAAAGGTCAACACGTAAATTCTGCCAATTAGTTTGTACAAAATAAGGAAAGGTTTTGAATGTTTATTTAAACAGCTTAACCAATTTAAACAAAATATGGCCAGCACCTCGGTTATTGCTATATTTATGTCATATTTGTTATTTCTTATCTGTGCATGTTAACATAGTACAATATATGCTTGACATTTGGAAAATTGGGCGCAAATAGTACCCGGGACTGCAGGAAATGTTCTTTGAGAATGCATTGTGTAAAAAACAGTTTATTTGTGCTGGTATTTCAGTATCTGCCGGTAAAGGTTGGGCCATGCCAAACTACAGGTCGTAACGGTTTGACCGAAGCAGTGTCAGAGGGCAGTGTCTTGAATTGGGCGACCGGAATTCAATGCACCCCCCAGTCAACGTCTGGGGCTGGTAAAAATAAGATTTATTTTGTGAAAGTCACTATTATAGTGAAAGGCATTTCAACAGAAAAACAAATCTCTACATCACCTCAAGGTATTGCTCTTCCTCCTCTCCCTTATACCAAAGCTGATCAGGAGGAGGATCATCCTCTGTAGAGGAAGATGAATCCAGCCAGCGCAAAACATTAGTGAGAGACGCTTTAAGACATAGAAGACGTAGAGAGATGTAGGGAACACGGAGGAGCTGCACTGTGCGATGTCAAGGACACCATCTTCAACATCGATCCGAGGTACATAATAGATGCATGTAGATGCTATCAAACGTCTCACCAGAATGCCTGTTATACATTTAGCTAACGCCACCCTGGTAAATAGCATTATGCCTGGGAATCCTCCATTACATTACTTTCACTGCCTTTCTACTCCACCGCCAGCTTTATTGCTGTCTTTGGGATTCTTCATGTTGGCAATAAATCATCCCAATAGGTTACCAGACAATTACATTAGACGACATGAATGAATGTTTGAACAGGCCTTTGTAATTTGTTCAGTGCACTGCTAATGGGGTAAACATGTTCCATATATTTGTCACTAAAGTTACATTACGCGCACACGGATCCAGGTGCTTATATGTTGCTAATCTCTGCAAAACATCCTTCTAAGTAGCTCACTTTTATTATTCAACATCACCAATCTAGCCATTCTTGAAACCATCACAGGGAAGAATGTTCTCTTAGTTTATAAATAACTCTATCCACATGATTGCTCACCTACTAACATTCGATTCAGGAGCTCAATTTAATGTTCCAGCTTCTGTCGATGTATAAATGTTTGCGTCTGTAGAGTTATTCCAGTTAAAGCTAAAGTTAGTATATTTATACAGAGTTTATGAGATTTGATACCTTAATGATCTTCTTTGACTTTCTGTGCCCCAGGCTATCTACCCCATGGCAGACTGCAGGGAAGAACTTCTAGAAAGAATCGTCCCCCTGGCTCTGTGATTGGATAGTCAAATGAGATGGCAATGAAAACATCTCTATTGGCTGTTAAGGCTGAAGAGTCCAATGTGGGACACAAGTTGTGTACCCCCAGGTTTGGTTTGATTTGATTTGCAGCTGTAGATTGGTAAATCACACATGGAATTCAGTTCTGTGTGAACGTTATTCACCCACAAACAGATGTTTAACTGCAAGCCTCTGATGTAAAACTGCTGATAACTGCTAATTGAATCTATCGCTTAAATGTTTTGTGAACATTGACACATTTGACACATTGAAACGTTTGTTGAAACACTATATTTCACACATATTCTTTGAAAAAAATGAACATGGGAAATACAGCTGCAATAATATTTTTCCTTATTTAACTATAATATATATTTTGTCATTCAAAAACCATACCAATAGTATGCTCATTGAAATACTAATAATGGTAATACTCATTGAAGCTCATTGAAAGAAACGTAGGTCCAGGGATAACAGACACAGACAGACAGGAAGACACACACACACACACACACACACAGACTTAAGTAGACTGGCTAGGCATTTAGTGAGCAGGTGTCCTACAGAAAATGTACATTCTGACACACACAGTTGTGACGTCGATTGGGCTTGGGTGGATCATTCTGACGAGTCATGAGTTTTGATTTCCACACACGCTCACGCCGTTTTTTTACAAGTGCGAAGCGCACCTCTGTTGAGGCGATGTCATCACATATCAGATGGCAATCCTGAGTTTAATGAGGCCGGGAAGAACACAGGAAGTTAATGATATGTATTACAACAGCGACATACACCAGCGCCCTGGCACCCTGGGATCCCAGGTTACTCTTCATCAACCTACACACTTTGTTTGAAGAAGAGTGGAAGGGGGCGAAAAAGACCTACTCGAGAACAGCCTGGGGCAGGATAATGATGTGGTTTTTCGAGCGAAGGCTGGGTCTCAAGCAGAGAAGGAATACGTGTTTTATTTAAGGGTTTACATTACGTCGTCTCACTTCAGTCGCCGCGGTTCCCCACCTTTCATCTATTGCAGAAAAAAACACATAAAAAAAAGACCTGCTTGGACACATTATGTGTATTTAGTTCTTTGTAAGTGTTTTCTTTTTTCGTCGTCTACCATATGATTGTATTCTTATCTCAGCTCGGCAAAACCAAACTTTGCATCGTGACCGCTTAATCTATTTTTGTGAGTTCTGCCCTCGCGGTGGGAATGCTGTGCGCGCTCCGCGTGACCTCAGCGGTGTGATTCTCCATCTCTTCCTCTGCATTGGAGCGTAGATGCAAGCGGACGATCTGTAGTACCCTGTGTGTTCTGAGGCCTCTTCAGAAGTGTGGTCTTAGCATGAGCAGAGGCGGTCGTGGCTCAGACGCAACTTTCTACTGAGAAATACTTAGGAGGTAGAAGTAAAGGGAGGCGGGGGGGGGGGGCGGGGGGGGGGGGGGTAGTGTAGCAGTTTGAGTGTTTGACAACCCCAGCAATACGGCACTTGGTTCAACGCCCAATGTCCGCAGCCTTTCTGCCGAATCCCCTGAGCAAGGCGGCGGAAGACGCTGTTGTTTGACGACATGCATGAATTCACTGTAAGTCACTTTGGATAAAAGTGACGGAAAAAGTATAAGAGAAGAAAATCAATAGTAAAAAGGCGGTGCCATTGTGGGAATAGAGAGTGAATTATCCTGACGCTACCGGTTGAGTCAACAAAAAATCCATTTGTGTGTGTGTATCTCTGTCCAGGCGCGTCTGTGTATGAATGGCTGTTCTGGTATGAAGCAAATCTCAGTTTGTTTGCTCTAATCAGCCCAGGGCCAATTTATTTGCCCAGCCACCCAGGGCCGCATTGGGCGCTGATCAGAAACAGAGATCATGCTTAAGGGTCTTGAAGTTCCGTGTTGTCGTGCCCTTGTTGTTTTAAGCTGTAATTCACAAAGTGCTGTCGCTGCAATGCCCACGCTGCGTTGCTGCTGCAGCACAACTGTCAGGAGATGTTTGAAGGAAGAATGAACTGGAATAAAAATAAACTCAAAAACTATAAATCATAAAAAATGTAATCACACAAATCCTGCAAGCTATTTTAAACTCTCGTACGTCTCACGTCTGGGTGCTGCACATTCGAGAAAGAACTGAAGCAATGAAGAGATGACTGAATTTCACAGCTAAAGCTTCAGCAAAGATCTAAACCATTACCCACAAAAAGCCAACACTAAACATGTATTTAATTAAAGATGAATATGTTTTACTTTCCTTCATTCCATGAAATGTTTGTAAGCTCTTCTGTAAGGAAAAATACAAACAATAATCCTGTTCTATAATAATGTTGACGTTTATATTCAGCATTTGCATTTCTTTTTTACACTTTATATTATATTACATTTATATTCATTTATATTCTGGTAGAACTTAGCGCTTTCAAATTCATATAAGCCTTTGTTGTCTGTATTTAACTGTCTTAGAATGGTTCTGCAGACTCCTGTCTCTGATTGATCTTTTTTTTTAATAAAAAATGATAGCCATTTATTGCATAAAATTAATTAATCCGTTTTGTTTTTGCGGCACAGTTCCATTCTTTTCGGGTGATCCCTGCGATAGGATTCAAAGCATGACCCCAGGAAACCCTGTACCGTCCTCCATGGGGTACATCAGATATCTCTACCCATTGGATAAGTTATACGCAATACAGAGCCGCACCAAAGCCTGTGGAGGCTGGGGGTGGCGGTGGTGGTGGGTGAAATTAGAGAGTGTTTAAGATGGATGGTCCTGAATTGAGCGCCTATCAGTGTAGGTGATCTGTCCGCGATAAGGTGGCACATGACTAGAGTGTCCCTCCAGAAAAAGTTAAGCCCATTTGCTGTCGCTTAAACACAGCAGCTTCCTCAGGTGGGGGATACAAGAGCACACAGTTTCAGCATACTTCTTCTCCGGCTCAACGGGAATCTATCTGACTGGGCCGGCTGGCAAGCTGCACTCCCTTTTTATTAGAACTGTTAAAGTTGATGAATCAGACTTGGCTTACACACTTAAGGGCTTCATAAGACCTCACTCAGTCTTTTTGCTCAGCCAAAAAATCATATTGAGTACCACAGCCATGACAATAACTAAATGTCATCTCAGGGCACTGAGATGACACCACCACAACTCACAACTGCACTCTTCCCTCTAGTATTCAAATCACGCTATTACTTTCACCTTATTTAATTTGGAGGCTTTTAGCCAGAGCGACTCACAATGGCACCGGATACGAGTATTTCTGGATCAGTACGAGGTGTCTTGCACCCCGATGTTTACGGGGCGAGGTGTGGGTTCAATGGGGATTCAACACCCTTTACGCAATGTTTCCTTTTATGGCGGTTTTCTTAGTGTTCTGTTACGTTCGCACAAAGCTACATTTATTCTAGTCGTCTGCAGATCCTTTCGGAAAAAAAAAGTGTTTAGCGTTATATTGCCTGTGTCCATCACACCTCTGTCATTGTGTTTACGCAAATGAGTGACTCTACATATTTTTGAAGGGAAGCTGTGTTTTCTAAACGTCCACGCACCACTCTCTATCGCGTTTGCTCGGCCGTATACTGAACAACGAAGGAGGAATAAAAAACAGATCATATGCATAAAACGGAACCTAAACAACAATAACAACATGCAGGGATGAGAGCAGAATCAGCGGCCGTTTATCAGTGTTACTGATGTCCTTTGTCGACCATGAATGAATGTTCCCATTCTGCCCAATAAACTCACTTTAATATTCCCCGTACAGTTAGGATTAGCAGTTCAATGGGTTGGCTATGGATGTTGGTATTGTGTTGGTGGTTTTGCATAAAAAAAAAGTCCATAACAATCTATTCTGTAGGTAGAGGTGAGGCAAGGTGAGGCCGTGGAAGCGCGGCTCTCACCGCTCTTCATCCACTGAATGCCTTGAAAGCGGAAAGTTCTTTCAGCCTCCATAATACCCAGCATGGATTTCTTTTAACCATTCACGCCTCTTTGTCAATGCCCACAACCTCAACAAAAAAAGCGAAAAAGTACACGAAATTCTAGTCATGATAAGCATGCGTCCTCAAAAAGGGTCAAATAACCTTCAGCCTCTTCTCCATTACGACGCGAGAGAGATGAAAGATGAGGTCACTTATGATTTTCCCGTGAGCAGTCTACGACCAGTGGGGGGGACACTCCGCCCTTCCTTTTGTTCTCATTTCTATTTCTGTCCGGTGGACGTGGTCGTCATTGTCAGCTGACAAGCGGCCTCCTGCGATCAGACAGCACAGCCACGCGAGCAGTCAGATCCCCGAGGGAACGCCCGCCACCCTCCCCGATGCCTCTCCCGCCTGCACGCTTCCGCCACTCTCACAGATCAACTCCGGACGATGTCAAGGTCCTGACATCGTCCGGAGTTGCCCTTTCACATAATGGCGCACACGACAAGAGAGTGTCTGTGTCAGACGCGGTCTCACTTCCTGGGGACACTCCGTCTGGTGGGGATGGCTCCTGGGCAGAGCATCCTGGAGGACGGCCATGATGCACAGAGTGCGCAGCTGAAATCACAGTCGTTTGTGGACAGCAAGTAAACCAAGATGGCCGACGAGAATACAGACTCATCCCAAATAATGTTGAGACCAATGCTGCATGTTTTCGGACGTAACCGTTTTAAGTCGCGGTGTTACGTGATGGAAACGTAATCAACGCTCGTTGTGAATTCTTCGTCTTTTGCATTATTCTACCACATGTCACGGTAGAATATGGAGAACAGGATCTAGTCGCTGGGAATTATCCGGACAATGCCCGGCTGTATTCACCAATGGGCTCAATCGGACATTACACAGACTGGCTAGCCTAGGGAGCTGGCAGAGGTAGATCTGTTTAATGTCCGGTCCAGATTATTCCGGACATCCTCTGGGTCGTGTCTGGATAAGTTCAGGGTGGCAGTGTATGTGTGACGGGGGCTTTGGCGATGGGAGGGGGGCTGCCATTGTCTGTCTGTCTACCTCGCTCGGCAACACACCGGGCAAAGAGGCCCCCTTTGGTGCCGTGTCGATTCCTGGGGAAATCATTCGATATCGAGACATTTTTGCATTGTTGGGTTCCCTCCTTGCCAAGTTCTTGTAATACCATTTGCAGCCCCTCGACAGTTTTTTTTTGCCAATGCAATTTTCATCTTCATATTAAACATTTGGGGTTTGGGACACATAGCGCTTTACAGGGAGCTTCACACAAATGTATTTAGTCTTTGTTGTTATTCCGCGGATGTGCTGAGGTTGTACACCGAATCCACCGGAGTGGATTAGTATTAGTCATTTGCTTGGGCACACGTTTCCTCATCCTCTTCCTGTGGTCGAGCTGCTTAATGAGTTTACGTCAGTTACTGGGCTGGCTGGCTTGCGAATGGAGTAGGGTGCCCCCATTCGTTAGAATGGAGTCATAATGAGGGAGTAAGAGTATTATCTCTGGTAACCACCATCTCAGGGCTTTAATCACTCTCACTCATCCTCAACTAATGATTTCCCACGTTGACGTGTGAACAACAATTTTGGATTTGTGACTTATCACCAGTAGTTTACTGTACTTTATATGTTACTATACTGCTCTATAGAAGCAAGTTATCATACAGGCTTTTCACTACTTCACCATAGAAGTCGACAGAGGCGGATAGATTATTTCATTCACTACAGTTTCCTTACATTTTTTAAGTTGTTTAACACAAAAATGAAATGCCAAGAGATACAAAACTCACAGTCAGATAAAAACTGTACTTTAGCTCTATCCACATCCTCTCTCGTTGCATTACGGATCTTTAACCGAGAATCCCAACTCTCAACGTGAGCTTTAACCTTGAGTAAACCTGCATGAATTCATCAACTCAAACGTTAAAATAAACTGTTATTCCATTTTCCAAACACAAGTTAAGTTTTTGTACACAAATAAAATAGAAGGGTACTTCGAATCACTCTGATTCAGGCACGAATCACTTTGGTTAGTTTTCGAAGTCCAAACACCTTCGCCCCCCCCCCACCTCCAATCATTTATTTTGGAGCCGAGCAAAACAGCGGACCGGTCGCCAGGGTTACGGCCGTGAGCTGTGGACACACTTGGAGGGAGGGAGGGAGGGGGGGGAGAGAGAGAGAGAGAGAGAGAGAGAGAGAGAGAGAGAGAGAGAGAGAGAGAGAGAGAGAGAGAGAGAGAGAGAGAGAGAGAGAGAGAGAGAGAATATATTGTTCTCTTTCTATATATATATTGTACATATTGTTATTATACATACGATTTTGTAATGCTTTGGCAACACTCGTTGGTTTACCACAATAGTCTTGCCAATAAAACTATTTTTAATTGAATTGGATTGAAGAGAGAGAGAGAGAGAGAGAGAGAGAGAGAGAGAGAGAGAGAGAGAGAGAGAGAGAGAGAGAGAGAGAGAGAGAGAGAGAGAGAGAGTGTCACGGGGTCGCTGAAGCATCGGAGTGCAGAGGTGGGCAGATGGGGACCGGCCCCCTTGCCTGTTCCCGACCCCCCCCCCTCTCTCTCTTTGTGTGCTGGTGGTGGGGGGGGGGGGGGGGGGTCCCCGTGGTCCACCCTCTCGTGAAAGCGGGGGCTGTGTTCAGGTGCGGACCCCCCCCCCCGAGCAGCCTGCTGGCAGGCTAAGTGCTCCCTCACAATCACTGTAGGGACCCTGGAAGACGAGACAGACAGACAGGCGAGGTGAGGGTAGGGGCATGCCCTCACCCCCCACCCACATCCCCCCCCCCCCCCCCCCTGCGGTACTACTGCAGACACACACACACACACACACACACACACACACACACACACACACACACACACACACACACACACACACACAGTTCATCTCGCGCGCCATCCCGTGCGGCGAGACACGCTCTTCGACTATTCCGATTATAAATAAATGAAGGCTTGCGTGATGAACTGGCAGGGGTCGGCAAACTTGCAGACGCTTCGGGCGGGATATGTTGATGCTCAATTTGTAGAAGAGTTTTTTGTTTTTGTTCTTCTTAAGTGGGTTTTTTCAATCCATGGTGTCCTTTAAACTGCCTTATGTTTATCAGTAGCGTGCCCCCGCCCCCCCCCAGGAATGGGTTTGTCGTTGGATTGATGGTACATGTCACATGCACTGATACGGAATAACTCCCCTCGGCTGGCCTGATAACTGAAATGAAGTGTGAGTGATAGGAAATATTATTGAATCTCAATTAGCTGGGAATTCCGCACCGGTTAATACCCCCACTGTCCCGGTCTCGGCCCTAGTCTGTATCGTCCTCTGTTCTCTGAATCGCCTCCCAAGGCCTTCGCCAAATTGAGTTCAAAGTACGAAGCACACATGTTTGCATGAAATAATTCCCCACGGAACCTTTATTATTATTATTATTTTTAGATGACCATCAATCTTTCTATTCTTCATCGTACCGATTTCATCAGTGAGCAGCAGGAAACGCCTGCCAAGGACACCAGCCAATCAAAATCAAACAGCTGTGTTTGTCACAAGTCGGCCTCCCTGTGGCCTAAGAGCGTAATGAGCAATTTCCCAGCAAACATACTTAAGGGGAAGTCCTTCACTTTGTCGCATAATGGGAGGTAAACTCGCCAAGGAGTAAACTTCTAGGTTCGTCCACGCCAACAACAAGATTATTCAGCTTTTTCTATCTATCTGCGTGCTTATTTTTATAAGTATGAGTCTTTTCTGAAAAAAAACATCCGTGTCAAAGGTTTGTTGTGTACCTCTGTAAGCAGGAAGTCCTTTCTTTTGTCAGAACTGTGACCATGTTTGCTGTTCCGTGCCGAAAAATGTGTCTTCGGTGCCCATGCAACCCTTCCCTGTCGTTGCGATTCAAGGTCACAGAGGATAACCCGTTGTGAATGTTCCTGCTCCGACCCATCAACTGGCTTATCACGCACAAGTGGAATATAGTGAGGGAAATTTATAAGGGGCCTTTTGACCCTTAAAGCGGTACAGCAACCTTACACAAGAGCTTATAAAATATTTAGATCCCATTATCAGATAAGCATTAAATACCCGGATAAAACAGGAATACGCGTCTCACAGCTGCAGGCTGTTGATTGGTCCGTATGGGCGGGAATTAAATGCAGTGTGTCGCACGACGTGGGGCCTCAACTTTTGGCGAAGAGAAGCAAATAATTTTCATTGATTGAATGGCAAATGGGATTTTTATCTCAGGCTGTGGTAAAGAATATTACTCCCTCTCTCACTCCATCTCTCTCTCTTTCTCCATCTCTCTTTCTCTCTCTCTCTCTCTTACTCTCTTAAAAATCGTAAACAACTTCTTAATATTTACTTCCACATTTATTTATATATTTTTTTCATCAACTGCAACCCAGAACTCAGGAAACTACTAGCCATCTTAATATCTCCAGCTGCACCTGAGTTGGCCTCATTACCAACTTAATCCCATCAACACTGTCTGCCTCCCAACTCCCCACTCCCAACAGAATAAACGGGGGGACTTTAGGGTATCCAACTTATGGGATTTTTTTACTTTATATTTACACTGAAAACACATTTTGACTTTTCCCTTGTCAAGCCCTGACACAGCTGTCGGAAGAACTGCATGCCTAGAGAGAGAGAGAGAGAGAGAGAGAGAGAGAGAGAGAGAATGCATTGTCATAAATAGATAAAAGACAAGGAAGCAGATAGAGGTAGATCTTGTTTATTCACCACATTGCACTTGTTACAAAATAAATATGTACTAAGACTAGACAATGAAAAACAATAAGATACTGAATACGAGAGGGGAGCAAAGGAGGTGTGAAAATAAGATGAAGACAAAGAGAGACGAAGGAGGTGTGAAAAAAGACAGATAAAGACAGAGAGAAGGCGGGAGCGCAAGAGATTAAGCGTCTGAGACGAAGCGACAGAAAGGTAAGCGTCTCAGACAATGATAAACAGTGAGGGGAAGAATAGGAGGTTGAAGAAGAAGAACGCAGAAGCGGCGTTCATGTCCTCCGGCGGGTTCTGCGCACGGCCAGGAAGTCTGAGGCCAGGATGTGACTAATACTTTAAAATGTGCTGGCGTGTGTTCACCGCACAAAGCATAAGACGGAGGGGGAGGCTTAGCCAATCAACGGGGCCCTTTGGCCCGTCTCGTCTCCCAGGCAGCCAACCAGAGCCCGGCGCCGGCGAAGAACATTCTGGAACTTTTGTCTTGAATTTTCAGTTGAAGAAGACAAAAGCCTGTTGTTGTTTTATCTGCCGGCCGCAGACGGGGAGAGAGGTGGAATCCGTTCAGGTTTTTTGTTTTGATAAACGCAAGCGTAGGTCTATTGCTTGGCAGATAACGTGAAAAACTATAAAAGATGATTCACGTGACAACCCCCCCCTCCCCAACCTGCTCCCCTCCATATGCCGACCGCTCGGGCGATGCAGAGTTGTGTCACCCAGGACTGCAAACTCACCACATTATTCCATATTTCAAAGGGGATTAGTGCTGGTAAGTCCTAAAAAGCCACTGCTGCCACAGCGCTGACACTGAGGCTCGTCTGCGGGTCGTGCGACCATTACCTCTGAGCTGGGGGTATTGGCAGAGCAAATAAACGACCCCGGAACGCACACACGCGGGACGGCTGCTGCTGCTGCTAACGCTGCTAACGCTGCTAACGCTGCTAACGCTGCTAACGCTGCTAACGCTGCTAACGCTGCTCTCAATGGCTCAGCGGAGCAGGTTGAAACAGGCGCCTGCAGTTAGCCCTCGTGCCCGCTGTCACACAGGCTCTCGTCAGCCGGCGCGCTCATGAGGAAAAACCACCGGCAGAAGTCCCCGTCTGGAAAACACACAGCGGAAAAAAAAACACAAAGCAATGACGGGGACTTGCTTGTGATGTTTCAGGGTAGACGCGCGCGCTCCGTGTAAAACATCAATGAGAGCATGAAAAATAAATGTTTGCATTTTATATATCGTCGCGGGGCGCTCATGATGTGTTCAGGACAGGGAGATGTTGTTAAGACTTGTAGACCCGCCGTGGGATGGGATTTTTTTTATTTTTTTTTAATTTGGTGGCCATTATTGAACGAGTTGTTCTGTCGCTCCTGTCTCTCTCTCCTGGTTTCCCCTAAGTGTGGGTGAGGGTTCATCGGATGATGGGGAGAGAGAGAGAGAGAGAGAGAGAGAGAGAGAGAGAGAGAGAGAGAGAGAGAGAGAGAGAGAGAGAGAGAGAGAGAGAGAGAGAGAGAGAGAGAGAGAGAGAGAGAGAGAGAGAGAGAGCAGTCATGTCAATTAGACAACGATGCAACAATAAGAGACTGAATAGAAGAAAGACCAAAGCAGGGAGACCAGTTGTTCCCATACTCTCTAAACGGGTGCGTGCGTGCTTAGTCTTATATGGTTGAGGTTACCCTGGCCTGGTATGGTCCTGCATAAATCATACACTTTTAGATTCATATTGTAAAGCCTTCCTCTCAGCATTGGAGGTTAAGTTCGTTTTTGCGCCTCAAAAATCTACCGTGTGTGGGCGTATACCCTCACTCCCACTGCCTTTTAAAGCAAGGCAAAAAAACAGGCAAAAGATACATTCTGGATAGAAATATATACATATTTTTGCACTCATACATTTCTTTCATTTCATAAAATTTTTACGCCGCAGACTTAAACCTGCCTCAGGGGTTACGTCCTCTAAATTTCCCATTCCAAATTATTATTTTATTTTACTAGGCTAAAGAATAAAATAACAGAACTTGCACATTCTCTGGGGGTGTGTGTGCGAGGAAGGGGTCATAAAGTGGAGCAGAAGTGATGCGTTAACTGTATTAAGCGTGTGCGTTTAATTGAATTCCGTTTCGCCACCCATTTCCAAAAAAAAACCACCATCTGTCTATACTCAAATAATCCATGCATTATTTATTGTTCTCTGCAGGCATTAAAAGTGTTTTCTATGTCTGTGCACGTGTGTGCATGTGTGTCCACTCATGTGTGTGTGTGTGTGTGTGTGTGTGTGACAGGGGTCAATATCTAAATGGGTGCAGTGAGTGCTGTCACCCCTCAATTTATTTTTGCACACTCCAGGGCTTCCTGTCTCTGTGGATTCCTTCTAGGAAACCAGTCACAGCAGCCTTTCCTTTGTGTGAAAACCAACACTGGTTCCCCCTCTTTGTCCGGCTGCTTTGTTACCCTATGTGGATCACTGACCGGCCTGCCCCTCCATATCAATACCCCCAATAGATTTGTATCTTATTTTACAAGCCCTGTCTGCCTCACTCCTTACTACTCTTACTATGTGCTGTTTCAGCACCTTTTTAAGAATTTATGTGCAGGTAGGAGTTGCCACCAGGATGAATGCGGGAAGGCATTCAGGTTTGCATTTGCATTCAGGGCTTTTAGCAGATGCTTTTATCCAAAGCGACGTATAATAAGTATATTTGTCATGAGAAAGTGAAACAATATATCTCTGTCGGTACAGTAAGTATTTTCATAGAAGTAAGTGCCAAGCACTGACAAATCTCTAGGTTAACCCATTCCCAGTATACAACAAAGATAACTAGGATAAGATGCGACAAAACAAAGTACTATAACTAAATACAAGGTATGATAAGTGCGTACATTTGAACCCAGAACGTTTGTGGCTTGGAGTCAGGCACACTAACGAAAATATCCAGTTTTCTTTTTGTGGGATCTCTGTCGTCAATCTCGCTAACAAACAAACAAACGCTTGTGTTAATCTCAATTTGGATGCAAACCGCAATTAGCCCCAACACCTCTGACAGGTTTTGCTGATTTGTTATCCCAAATTAACATCTGCGATGGCACGTGTGTGTGGGTTATTGGCTCTATATATATCTGTCACATTTACTACCGCTATCTGTCAGCAGTGCGGAAGGGGGGAAGTGAGCAGAGATATATTGAGCTTATTAAAACAGTGGGGAATAAAAAAAAAAAAAAAAACAGAACATGTTTAACGATAACCTCCTTCCTACTCACATTTACAACCGCTCCTTTTATAAAGAGATTGGGGGGGTGCTATGTATCCACACACCCACACACACACAAAAACACACACACATTCAAACAGACACACACACACACACAGGCTTGTCCACATAGTCATCTCGTTCAGCCTGACAAATTGTTGCAATTACGCTGATGAAGTTCAAGGATGACACCATTATGATGATGTAATAATGGGTGGGCCTACCTGACAGCGCCTAATAGGAAACTGCCGAAGGACATTTGGCTGATGAACGGCCAATCTCTCCTGTATTGCTTCTCTCTTTCCATTTTCTTCTTTGGGGGTAGGGGGGACAAAAGGAATATGTCATCAGGATCAGAAAACCAACTTTTCTCAGAGAGACACTGAGAGAGAGAAAGACTGAATTAACTTTGTTAAAACCTCTGAAATGTCCAATATCCTGTGACACCGTCTACCTATGGAAGTTCAGATGAGATAGCGGGTAGCATATCCGTTTAATTTGGAGTCGGTATGCCCAAAGTGTGTGAAATCGTGCCCTTTTCCTATCTTAAGAGACATCGTCTGGCGATTAGCATAGCTACAAGAAATAATATATGGATTTAATAAACCAGTGTTGGGATCATATCATCACTAATATCTAAAATGCAAATTGTGATAATTTTCACACCAAAGCGTGATCAGATGGCTTATCTGACAGAATGCAATGTTCTTTTCGCTCTGTACAACACTGCCACTGTGTAATCGATACGTTGGCCGATACAGCTGGCCATTTGATTTGCCCTTATTTTCTTGTACTGCTTGCAGACCTACTCGAGAATTCGGCAATTCAGCTTTGGCTATCTTCCACATCGGACACAAAATGGCAATTATGTTGTGGCCTTCTGCATTGTGCTCTGCTCTTTGCATTTGTGTTCTGCTTTTTACAAATGTGTTTTTCCGATTAATCTACAAGGCTTTTTCCATGTGCATTATAATGTGTCTTGTATTGGAGTGCAGCTCCCAACAAGCCTATTTGGTCATCTCATAAACTACAATAAAGAATCAAAAGCCTAAAACATTGGTAATATGGAAAATGCCGGCATCGTTAATAGCGAAACAAGAGGGTTGACTTTGTCGCTGCACAGTTTCATTAAACAAACACTTGTGAGAAGAGGATGCTGTGCGTGTTTGTGCAAGAGAGAGAAAGGGAGTGCGTCAGAGAGAGATTATAATGTTTGGGTCTGCTATCGAGGCCAGTATTTTGACCTCACCTACTCGATTGTCACAACGTTGTCTCAGTGCACCTTTCTCTTTTTTTCCCGAGGACCGGCATAGCGTGTGATTTGACCTCTGATGCTCTCAGTGGGTGACCCATTTTCTAAGGACTGCACTTAGCAGAGACCTCATCTCTGAAGAAAAGCGATGTTAACAACTGTTTTGTTTATTTAACACCTTCAAAGCAGGTGTAATTGTCAAACACGAAGACAGGAAACAATGAAGAAAATGTAATGGCAAAACTATTAAACAATGATAAAACAGCACTTCATAGAAGTACAAATATGAGTCGAAGATTGTAGATGAAGAACTACTGTTTCAAAAGCAATACTTTGGTGCACAGAAAAGCTTTCAGGACAAATGTGTGTCGTGTTTTGATCTATTTTTCTCAAAACCTGTCCTTAAAGGGAAGCAAAAAAGGACTCCATTTACCTCAACTTTCTCAATCTTTGTCCACAATGTTTAGTAGCCGTCAGCCTCTTTTCTCCTGGAGGCTGAGAGAGCCAGTTTCAACCGGCAGAGGTAAGGTGATATTAACCACTCCTAGACTCCCAACCCTCACCATTCACCAGAACCGGCAAAGGGCCCCCCTCCGGCAGTCTATCCCAAATCCTGCTTTAAAAACCCTGGAACGTCCCGACACAAAAAAAGAGAGAATCACACCTCTGCCATGATGGTGGCACAAACAGCGGGCACGGCATGTCTTTGTACTTGCCACTCTGTCATTTAGCAGACACTTTGATCCAGATTCACTCTGCAGTGAACGACAGATGTCTTGCCCGAGCATTACCTACAGGTGAGGTTGCGGACACTCGGGCACCAAACACCATAGCCTTGGCACTATTGGCACTATCCAACCCCCCCCCCCCCCCCCCCACACTCCCCCCTTGAACCACAAAGTTAAGACTCTAGAGGAGCCCAGTTCCTTTCATATGGGGGGGGGGGGGGGGGGGGTTAGGATCCCTGCCAGGCGGGGTTGGGGGGTTAACCATCAGAGCTCCTCAGGATTTCTGTCCTTTTTGTGATCATGTCCAGCCTCAGATCCCCACGGGGAACGCGGACACCACGGGCGCCCACAGATGGGGACCGCCCCGTTTCATCCCCTGGCGACCGCGCTGCCTCGAACACGCCGGCCCCCTTGAAGGGAGACGCCGTCGTCGGCTCTGACCCCACCGCCACCCCATCCACCTCTCCGTGGGAGTGCTGAGCACACACAGGCGGGGGGACACTCCAATCGAACGGCCTCCCCGGGTAAGACCCCTCCAGAGGCTACGGGGGACCTCTTCCGCTGTCCTGACCGCCGTCGTTCCACTCCTAAACCCTGGCGGTCCACCTTAAAGGGGACCCTATTATGCTTTTTCGACTTTTATGACCTATAAACGTTGTTATAATGATTGATAGTCATGTTTAACCATGCATGTCGATTTTCGGGAAACTCTTCCTCTCATCTGGGCGCTTTCAGCCTTCTCTGTCAACGCTCGGTTTCGTCCTTCTCCGCCCCCTCGCCCCCCTCCTGCCAACCCAACTCCGTTGTGATTGGTTACCTTCCTTGAAGCGCGCGCGCGGGCAGATTTGACCAGGCATATGGGGGTGCGGCAGGAGTGCCTCTACGTAGATGATTTCCCGGAAAAGTGAACAAGTGAATCGCAAACGTTGTCCCGAGTGTATAGCGCTCTGCACAGCCACCCCAGACTGTCAGCAGGGAATACGTCAAAATGCATGTATGTCATTATTTGACACTTTAGTGTGGTTAAACATAGGGCTGGGCGATATATCGAATATATGCGATGTATCGCGAGATGTTCTCCAGGGGATGTATAAAATGCCCCTGTCGCGAACATCGAATACAAATTGGCACGTAATCTGTTTATTTTTGCCGCCGCCGGCATACTCATTGTGCGTTCACACCAAACGCGACGGGGCGACAAAATCCCATATAAAGTGAATGTAGACGCGTATCGGGCGAATTCTTCGCGAGAGAAAACCGGCAACAAGTTTTGATTTGTCGCGCCACACTTTCGCCGTGCACAGGGGAGCGCCTTCACGAGGATTTGTGGCGCGACAAATTCGCTCGAGTTGAAATGTATTTTAATTTCTCGTGATGACAGCCAATCAGCGTTCAACAGCGTGGCCACTGAGTGACATGTGTAACGTAAACAGCCAATCAGCGTTCAACCGTCAAACTCAGTGCAGTGCAGTCCGGGGTGAACTGCAGCATGGAGGAGAAAGTGATTGTTGTCGTTTGCGACTCCCGGAGCTCTATATATAATAGTATATAATATAATATAATTGTATAATATCACGGCCAAAAGCTCTGTGCGCCTCCGACGTCTCTCCGTCTTCCACAAAAGGTAAAGACATGCAATGGCACAAACACACTCAATCCCCCCGCCGGTTGCGAGTCCGCGAGATTCTCATGGACGCGCGTGTGTGACGTAGTCTGGACGGCGCGCTGCTGTAGGTGTGTGTACCTCCGACCGGTGAGTGAGAACAGCGAGAGAGAGAAAAAAGGATGGAAACTGAGGATTTGGTTTTGAAAAAGAATAGCATTGGATCCGTCGTCTGGCAGTGTATATATAATAATTATTATGCAAACAGTTAATAAATAATTAACGGTTTGAATAAATGCTGTGTTGGTAAATCTAACTTGCTGTGATTTTCCTTTTCTTATGTGCAAGTTCTAAATTTTTCCAATACAAAGCACTAATGAGTTTAAACAATATGTTGTTTCATGTAATCTACATGCAGACTTATATTTCAGGAATACTAGAATTATTACTGACGTAACATTATGCCAGACATGGTTGAATCGAGCATTTATGATGTGCTCTAGAGGAGATTCAAAATATATCGAGTGTTGTATTGAACTGGTGAGTCTTGAGTCTTTTTGGGAAGATAGTGAGCGACTCTGCGGTCCTGAGAGCGGCAGGGAGCTCGTTCCACCACTGAGGTCCCAGAACCGAGAAAAGTTGTGACTTTGCTGATCGACCTTTGCTAGCTCTTAGCGATGGCGGTATGCTACACCCATACACCTTCACGTACACACACACTTGCATCACTGACTAGATTGAATACACATGCCATACCTTATGTTATGGTATATTTACTTGGTTATAATAAACCTTTTTTGTTAAACTCAGTCAATTGCGTGCGTCTCCCCTCTTTGCCACAGCCGCCATGGTCGGCTTGTGACGCATGCGGTCGGTGCCAATCTCACTCGGCACTTTGTCGTTAGTTATCGCCGGCAGAAGTGGCCGTCTAATGTGCACGCTTACGCCTTGTTCTCCCCACCTGGGGAGACGGCGAAGCGACGCTCCTCTCAGTCCATCAGCTCTTAAGAGGTTTGCGTCGGTTATATCCCAGGGGCACTCGGAGCAGGGTTAGTGGGGGGGGGGGGGCGTGCAAGGGTCACCCGCTGCGTTCGAGGGGGGGTTGGGAGAGCGGGGCCGAAGCAGCTGGTGGCCTGGGGGCCGTCAGACCCCTCGCTGGTTCGCTAATGGCCCCCACGCCGCCGCCCCCGCCCGGCGCTCATAACTCCATCACATCAGCTCCCGAGGGGGGGGGGGGGGTGGGGAGGGAGGGAGGGAGGGAGGGAGAGAGGAGGGGGGGGTGGGGGGGGAGGGAGGGAGGGAGGAGGGGGGGCGCCATAATGAGACAGAAAAGCAAGTAAATATCCATCCAGAGAGAGTAGCATGACGGAGAGAAAGGGAGACGTATAGACAGCCCATCAAAAATGAATGCGCTGTCTGCGGCTTCTTCTCCGGCTGACCGGCTAATGAGTTCCTTCGTAAGTGGTGAGCACATTAGGATCTGGAGACGTGTGCGGGGGGGGGGGGGGGGGGGCTCTGTGCCTGAGGACTGACCATTACTCCGGGTGCCCGCTGCGTGCTCTCTTAAGGGTGACGGATGAGGGGTTTGAAGCGTTTGATATGTTTTAATTTTATTTCTGTATGAGAGGAGGAGGAGCGGTCAGGCCTGGGGACTCCTTGACGTTTGGGTTTGGCGGGTGCATTGTGCTGGGATGCGTGTCACAGGTAAACGCTGGACTAAGGATGTGGTCGGTAGAGCGTGGCGACGGGGTTGTCAGGGATCTGATTGGGTTGCGTGTCTGATTCCCACCAGGCGCTGCCTCTGTTTGCTCTCACAGTTTGTAAGACACTTTGGGTTTGTTGATCCTTTTACTATTCAGTTTTTAATCCAGAGTTGGTTAGTTTGCACCTTACTGGATCATTTGGACAGGTAAACTCAGTTTATCCACATACAAATGAATATAATATGCCCGCGTTTGTGAAATTAGTTTGCTGCTCAGAACCAACCAACCCGTGTTTTGTGAAACAGGCTTCCTCCATTCCACTCTGCTGCTGTAATGACGTTCGTTCTAATATTTGTAACATGAAAATCTCATCACTTCGTCTGTTGTGGTTGCATTGGCAACGTAATGGTGCAATAACCTGCGGTAATATTTTTCTAATGTAATTAAAAACATGGCAATATGGTCCTATTTATTTTGTATGATTGTGTGATATTAAGCGAGGGAAGAAGGAACCTGAAGTGAATTCTCATTCAATTAATTGTTGGCTCAGGAAATATATACAATACATATGAATAAATACATTTATATAAATATGCTATTAAGTGAAATATAAAAAAGCTATCACATGGCATGTTGTGTAAGATGCAAAGGACTATGGTTGTAGGACAAAAATAAGGACATGGGAAATTGAAACTCAGACTGCAGCAACTTGCTATGAAAAACCATCATTACATGGAAAACAGGGTCGCTTCTGAGACACCTTTCATTATAGATTGGCTGCAAGTATATGGTATTAAACTCGTTCTAAGATCCCACTTCCTCCGTCTTCCGTCTGCAATTGAAAAAGCATAAATGGACGGAAAAATGTCTCCCTACCTTCAAAACATTTAGCCATATGTATAAAAAGTTACGTCTGTGATATATTTACAACTCTGAAGTTACACTACCTTGCAAATGAACAAGCCCACAACGCATTGAACGCACAAATTATAATCGGGATGTCTTCATACCGTTTTCTTTTCGACCACACTTTTTAACAAGTCAACACTTTTTAACAAGTCGACAAAGGACAGTAAGATAGGAAACAAATCACAGATTCAACAAACACACCGCTCTCACTCTCTCTACTCAGGCCGGTTGATGCTGTTGCTCTTCCAACGCGACCTCACAGCCCAGCAGACAAGAAGTAAAACTCTCTGTCAGCAGGATGTCTCCGTCCACATCGTTGCCTCCATCTGCATCGCAGTACTACTACCCTGGCACTCAGACAAGATGACAGATGTGCCCCCTCGTAAATCCCTCTAGTTACTGGGCCCGTAACCGCCAGTGGGCTGTGTTTGAAAGCGTAATTTGACGAAGAGAAAACTGTAGAGTGTACGAACAGCTGTCACGCTGATGACGGTGAGATTCCCTGCGAGATTAGTGACAAAGTGTACCGAAAATAATGAACAAAAACCTTACAAAAAGGTCAGAGCTTAATTCAAATCGTTTTGGTATTAAGTAAAACAAATGGTTTCTGGCGTAATCTCCCGACAGAATTATGAGAGTGGTAAACACACCAAGTGAGAGAAAACGTATTTGAAGAGTCATGATGATTTTGGGAGGAATGAAGTGGTAACATTATGCAGGCCTATGTTTACTTGTGAACATAAGCAGTCGGGCTACTTTAAGTATTGAGTAGACAATGAAGTTCAAGACCCGCACAATTGGACTGGGAGCAGCCTAACCACTTCTGGTGTAGTTCTTTCTGTTGCAGTTGTAGTTCACACGTATACAAAGACCCTAAGCATGGAGGTACAAAGTTGTATTAAATGAAACATTAGCAAAGGCGACGCCATCCATGAAAAAAAGCATCCTTCCAAAAGCTTCTGGTGGTTTTTTGATTAAACACGCAAAGTGCTACGTGTGTATGTTAACCAGTTATTTGCTTTCGAACCCTGAACGTTATACAAACAGACATGGCATTAAACAAGTCATTATAAACCTGCCAGGGATGTAGCACATATGTACGCTTTGATTCATAAACCCCCCGAACGTAATTTTTCTGGGGCTGAATGTGTGCCGGCATTAGCAGACACCACTTTAAAGCTAAATCACTCGAAACGTGGCGCTAAACATCTGACAGGTAGCGGCGGTACCGACATCGCGGCTAATTGGAAGGCGTCGGAATTCGAAGTGACTCCTTTAATCTCGCGTCGAAGATTACGAGCGTGCTCCGGCGTAATCCATCGGCTTTAAGATATTGCTTTTTAAAATGGGAGGTACGAAGAAGAATGTCCATCTCTGCTAATCCTCACCCCAGCGCTAATGCAGACCGTCTTTAATAGCGGAGGTGCCGTTCAAAACACAAAACGTTCACACTTGGGCTACTATCCACGGTACGGCGACGCTAGCTGCGAGGCTTCACTCGTCCAGCGAACTATATCAACACGTCATCCAACTCAACCCCTCCCCCCCCCCCCCCCCCCCCCAACCGACACATTCCTTCAACTGTCAGACGGCGGTTTCACCTTCATAAAGCACCGTCCCTGCGTGGACTATGACACCAGCTAAGAGGAGGCATCAAGGCTATGTCCGGGTGAACCGTCACCCGAGCGTGTAAAGGATGGCGATGTCATTTTATTTTACGGCGAGTAGCGGCGGCGCCAATTGACCACGGATGCTAAAGCGGTTGGATACCCGGAACGTATTTCACGTCCTTAACCAATGAAATGCCTTTGATTTATCGGAGCCATGTAAGCGATGCGGTGGCGTAAATCACGACGGCGTGTGACGTCTCACTTGCCCCCCCCCCTCCCCCCGCAGATGGCAAAGTACGTGTCAGGTCTCTGGATCGATAGCTATTCATGCTAGGTTCTAGTACCTCGGTTATTTTGATAAGGGGGATCCAAATGTACCTTGAAGGCAACAACAAAATGAAATATTTGCTGAAATATTTACTCGAGCAGGTCTGAATGTTTGTGTGTGCGTGTGTGCGTGTGTGTGCGTGTGTGCGCGCATGTGTGTGCGCGTGCGCGTGTGTGTGTTAGAGGATGGATGGGTTCCAAGTCCCCTGCGATGAGTTTATTCTTTCTTTCTTTACATTAAATTAGATTTGTTTACATTACTTCCCGGCCCTTGACAGTTTTACAAGGAAGACGATCGATGGCGGGCGTCTGCGGGGAAAGATGTTCTCTCCGGACCGTCGGTTCTCTGTGTCCGGAATGATCCAGATCTTGTTAGCTAATGACACTATGGACGGGCGGCTGACGGACGCGTGCCCCGGCGTCGTCTCTGGTTCAGTCTCAGAGCTCTCTCCTGACACGACGGAGGACGCACGACACACGCATCATGGAAGTAAGCAAAGGTTATAGAGCACATTTAAAACCCCAGCTCGCACTCCCCAAAGTGCTGCAAAGCGCATTAGCTAAATAAAAATGAATAAATAAAATAAATACACTTACAAATACATGATTTAAACTAAGACGACATGAAGAGACAAAACACTTAATCACAGACATAACAGGCTAAGACAATTAAGACACAGGGAAGGCCAGTTTGAAAAGGTGCGTTTTGAGCCTGGATTCGAAGACTGAAATTGAAGGGTTTCTGATTTCTGATGTCGGGAGGCAGTTGGTTCCCCAGCTGAGGACCAGCAACCGCAAAAGCTCTGATACCTTTTGGCTTAAGCCGGGACCTGGAGACATGGAGGATACCTTTGGCTGGAGGATCTGAAGTAGACCTGAAGCGGAGACGTCGTTTCATCGGCCATCTTGAGAGGCTCCTTGTGTGTGCTTGAACGTCATAAGTTCGACCTCAAAATGTCTGTCTGGTATTTAAAGTTGACGTCCACAAGGTGTGCCGGTGAGGAGAGGATGACTTTAGGCTCAACAACAAAGTACTGCTTTTTGTTTTTCATTTGATTTGATTATTATATCTTTCCAATAGATCGATGAATGATAATTCTGATGGATGGTGATCTAATCGTAGAATGGTAAAAGGAGTATATGGTTCACACTAAAACAACGTATAACCAAGGCTAAGGTGTGTTGTAGTTTTTCTACACACATGTTCGGTAATTCCAGATGATTGCCTATAAGGGCACTAAGTGTTTACCCTTGTGAAACAAACAAGGGCCTCTGAATATTAATTAGCAATGTCCTCCACCCCCATCTAGCGTGGGGGTTCAGGAGTTAAAGGTGACCACAAAATGAATCTCTCATTCATTCATTTATCCTCCCATTTATTATTGCATGCATAAAGAGTTCTTTCATTCACCATGCATAAATTGCGTTTGGCCTTGCTTTACCTCGATGAAAATCTAAAAAAGTAAAGGACAATCCGTCCGTCCAGCAGACGTGTATCTATCCACAGCCGCGGAGACAACGGCGGCAATCGGTTGAAGCATGGCTGTTTACATAGCTGTGTTTACCAGCGCAGAGTGGCCGCTTATTACACACAGGGCCCGTGTTCACACTGATGAATTAGGCTGCGGCTTCGTCGCGTGACGGATTGCTTCAACATCTACCTGATGACCTCATCCTCCCAAGACCACGCTGTGTTTGCTCTACGTGTCCAACAATGAGAAGCCCTGTGTTGCTACTCGAGACCGGCGCAATTCGTTTATATGCCAGTATTTGCATAGAGACATCGCTCCTAAAGTGAAGTCCCTGTGTACTTAAGCAAACATACCTGCATGTTACATGTGTTTACATTGTGAGCTAAATCCAAATATGAAGCAGATTATATTAAATCAAATTTTGAGCTAAAGTAGGAGATAGCTAGTTAGTTGTTTGTTAGTAAGTTTTAAATGTCTTTGTTGAGGATAGTGTAAGATCTTCTTTAGACTGACTACTAAAATTGACAACATGAATATTATGTCGGACAAAGTGTGATGTGGGTTGGGTGCAGATGTACAGAATGCGTTCAGATGGTTATTTAGTTTGTCAGTCATTGACCGTTAAGACTCTGTGTCTCAACTGCCCCAGCCTGATATGAACTCTGTCTCCTCTGCTTTAAGGAGAACGTCGCTCAGAGCAAGCTTATTACTCCCCCAACTCATCCTCAAAACTATAGATTTCTCATGCGTGAACGTTTGAGCAATCGTCATCGTCATTCTACGTGATCTCTTTAGTTCTTCCCTAACAACCCCCACAACTTGACTCTCTTTAAATATATTAAACCTTGGTCACTGTAAAATTATCAGTTGTTATAAAAAGAAAAGGATTACTCGATTTGTTGTGTAAAATAAATAATTGTTTAGTTTGTGCTTGTATGTTAATCCGCATAAATGTAACTTGTTTCTACTTCTCTCTAGCATTCTTATTTGTTTTAGCTTGAGGCTATTTCCGGATGTGACTAACAATGGTAAACCAAGTAAGTACTGTTTATATATGTATAGGACTTTATGTTCTCTAACAAAGGTCAAATTGGGTTCCCATGTGTATTCATCATGTCTTTTTTGCCCTATTTTTTCTTACAACTTACACTTTAAGGTGTTGATATTGAACTTCTCCATGCAAATATTTTTTTTAAGTTATGAAGCCATTAAAGCACTGTTTACCACAAAGGCAACATTAAAGTAATTTAATAGCGAGCTACGACTATACAGCAGCTCTTCCCTCCTCTGTCGCCCAGAGAAGTGAACCTGCTGAAACAGCAGGAGCTAATTTGCTAACTTTGTACTTCCAACTGAATTATACCCGCCATGCCTGTAGAGTTGGAAGAAACTACAGGAAGGCCAGAACCTTTTGCAGAATATGTTTATATTGATAGACTCACGAGAAGATGCACACACATTTGAAAGTGTGGGAAATCAGGGGACATTTTCAGTTGAAGTTAAAGTGGGCAAAGGGAGAACCGAGCGACAGATTCAGACCTAGGAATGTCTATAAAAGCCTATAGAACTTCTGCCCAGAACTTTAAATTAGATTTCATAGGAGCTGGGCTGAAGGCTGTTCAACCAAATCTTTGTCAAAAATGACATGAAAAGGTGAAGTTAAGCAAAAATTGGTGAGACCTAAACAAAATGGACAAAACTTGGGTTATACTTTCAGTTTCAATTAAATTAAGTTTGAATACAGAAGGGTTAGCTTCCTCTGTAACTAATCCATCTCAGCCATCAATTTTGAGACACGTTGAGGTCTTCGAGGTCCGAGGTGGTGGTAGCTGGGGTATGTAGCCCGATTGACGCAACAGCAACTTGCTGCTAATTAACTCTGATCAAGCATTCATGTATGGGATAGGTGCAGTGGTGGGACGACTGGGTTGGAGTGAATACTCAACTAGGGTTAGCTGCTGCTGTTTCTACTGTTGAGGTTTAGGTGCCCAACTTAACACTGGTTACACACATTGTGGATAACTCAACCACAATCCCCAAAATGAGAAATATGCATTCTATTCTTTTATTGCACACATTCATTAACTTGAGAGGTTATTAATATTGTCACATCGTTGTATAAGTGCTTCATTCCACATGCTGTCAAGTCTGGAAATAGCCGACTATTTAAATACAGGAATGTAAGAAATACATTTAGCGTTGTTTAGTAATTACCTCAAATTAGCATACAAAGCTGTTAATTAATTGTGTCAATCATAGTTTACTAATCATACCTTCTGATAGGGACTTTTTATGTTGTGATTCACATCCATTACCAGGACATTAATTTTCAAAAAATTATAATGGTGATGGTGATAATTAGCAGATTATTTGTCAGTTATTTATTTATGAGGGTTAATACTTTAGTTTATATACCTAGAAAAAATGCATTCTTATGGTTTGTCATAAACTATCCTCACAATGATAACAAAGCTGTAATATTTATCTTCGATTTGTTCAAGTGCTTCTTAACATTTTACCCTGCATTAGATGCTAAAACGAGTTTACAATTTTGAGGTGAGCCTGGATGGATGAACATATTTGTGTGCACTAAATTGGTTAAAAATGAATCCGCTATTATGGCGAACTTTACAAGAATTTTCTTCGTCATGTTTTTTTTTCATGAAATCCTAAACTCTTTCGCTAACTAGAAGCTGAGTTGTTCAAATGGAGGGAAAGCAGAGCTGTTCTCTCTGAACCTTGGACGCCTCACTCTTTAAATCATACACAATAACACTGTAGACTGACATATACGTACACATAATTGCTCAAAGGAACCACCCATGTCCACGCGTGTTTACCAAGACGAGCAACTGAGCAGAATAATTTTTATTCATATCTCCTCGAGAAAAAGTAAACCAAAATGCAGAACTCTGAAAAATCAGCATAAAGAAAATAGCAGAAAAACAAACAAGGATGAGTGTGTGGGATTGTATTTACTTATTGTGTGTGTGTGTGTGTCTCAGTGTGTGTGGGTGCATGTGCATCATCCAATCACAGCTATAAACACTTAGCGTTGCATTCACTCAGAAGCCCTATTCATGAATGAAACACATGCTTGAAGACAATGCCAATCTCCAATCTCTAAATCCTCCCGGTTTTCACCGCTAATGCCGACGCATATCTCTGAGACACTAACCCATGCCCCCCGCTTTTTGGTGACATGAGATAAGGGTAAACAAGTCTCATTAGCATTCTGCTAATGAGCTCAGTGCTACGACTCTGTAATTAGCTCACAGAGTGCTCCTCACATCTCCTGAGCTACATCAAAAGGGAATCTTTTCTCAATTAGAATGCAGAAGCCCACGTCGTTTTTCTCTGCCTTTGTTTACCTTTCCTTCATAATAATGTCTAAGCTCCTCACTGTTGACAGCCTCCATACATAATATTTCCATGATGATGTGTGTGAAAAGGCTTAAGTATCTGGGTTAGCGGGTTTGACTCTGCAGCGAAAAGCATCTGGGCTTGACACCCATGTGTCTGCAGTATACCTGAAAAAAAAAGTATTGAGCAGTGATCAGCGAGCTGGTCTATTCTATAAAATAATTACAGGCTTGTCATGGGACGTAGAGGCCTTCGTATATATTCTTTGATCCAGACGACAGTTTCACTATGTAGGTCTCCGAGTATATACATTAAACCTGTCACCCATTTGATCGTGGAGAGAAAGAGAGAGGCGTCTTAAATATGAGGTACTCTGTAATATTTGCGGGGGGGGGGTTAGAGACACGTCACTCAGACTCATAGTGGGAGTCGGCAGACTCGACATATGTCAGCCAACTACTCTATTCCTCCACTGCTCTGCCAGGAGCAAGTGACAAGGCAAAGTGCTCCACTTTGTTTACTCCAACAAATGCTTTCTTTCTTTTATTTTTCGGCTCATGGGTGTAAATGTGCTGGGAGCATTTAACACTTGACTAATATCTCGTCATCATCTTCTCCCGCTGCATTTGAATAGATGGAAAGGGAGGTTTGGATTGGCGTGAAGGCAATGTGTTTGTTGACATGTATGTCATATTTTTATTCATTTGCATTAATTCCATATGTGCACAGATGCACTCACAGACACGCGCACACGCACACGCGCACACACGCACACGCGCACGTATACCGATCCATACCCACAAACATTTGTACATAGGCCTACATGCTATCCACACACATCTGTTACCTTTTCTATTGCCTCTAACTAGACTTTCCTTTTCATCTCATAATCAAATCCCCGGGATTCGGGACGTTATTTAAAAAGATAAGAGAATTAATGAATCACACCAGGCAGCCAAAAATAAAATAGCAGCAGTACATCTGCTCAGTGATCCTTCAACGGGAAGATCTCTTCTCCTGCCAGGTGTTCACCCATATATCTGCGTTCTTCACATCATCCCTGATTATGCCTTCACGTTTTCTGATGCATCGGGGCACCCCGGGAAGGTGCTGAATGAAAAAACAAAAAACAAAAACATGACATCACCGACGCCATCAATGCGTTTGTCACGGGGCCTGCATTGAAGGCGATACTTCTTCCCTCTCCTCAGCCAATCACACGAGGCATTTAAAAAAAAAAAGTAAAAAGCCAGGCACAAAGTAGATCATAGGGACATTCACGGGGATACGGCGCTGTTAATCACGGATCATTTCACAAGCTTTATTTTCGACAGGCGGCAGTCCTCCAAATGCAATCTTTAATTATTTTGTACAGATTTTTATCCTCAATTACGATGGCCCCCTCCTGTGACGGGGAGCAGTGGCATTAGAAGTAAAAAGCCAACACACCCGAAGACGCTTCCCACCCAAAGGGAAAGAGTGAACACCCGACTCATGTCGGTGGCCATGTGGAAGCCACATAGAAACGTTGCACAGATGAGCACTTTGAATCATTTATCTTGTGAGCCGGCATGCATAAAATGCATTTAATGACGAGATAGTCATGCTGATTAATTCAAAATTGAGTTGCCTTGAATTTGCCTAATAATACATTTAAACGGTAATAGATTATATAAATGTGATTTCATAAAAGTAAATGTAAATACCTTTTAAAGGCAAAAGGACATAAATATCACATCCGACCGTTGACATCTTAATTGCAATCACAACACTCAGGGCTCCATTTAAATGGAAAGCAAAATGTCAGGTTATACTTGCACATCAGCAGCTCATAAATCATCCCTCGCCTATATACAGCCCATACATTAACAATCAGTGCACGCACATACACTCAGTTTTGTCATTCAGATTCGGCAGCAGTAAGTTCTAGCTGTCAGTGCTCCACTTACCTCCGGCTCACTCTAGCGAGCCTAACTTTATGTCAGACAGTGGGTTGGTTGTTTTTGGGTATATACCGCAGGACTTCATCAGCATGGTAATGAAACCTGCAATTAACCGCCTGACCAGTGCCGCAGAGCGAGGTCAGTGGGAGGTAGGACACTGAATATTGTAACACAGATTTAATCTGTATGTCCCCATACACACCTGATATCAATATAGCTTATGAAAAGAGTTTTTCCGATATACTGTTGAGAATTATGACCTTATATGTATGATTACAAGAAAATGATTCATACCCTGAAATATGACTCGCACCTCAATAAAACTAATGAACAATATTAATAATAAGCGATTCTTAATTGCAAAAAACGGGAACAGTTTTTGTGTTTCATAATATGAATTTCCATTTTATATGACATGTTTCAGTTGAAACATGTAAACATTACATTCCACTCCACTGTGTCTGACTGACTCAGCTGAGAACCGTGCAATGGGGTCCATTCCATGATGCAATTTACCGCTACCGGAAACCAGGCTGAATGAACAAACGATTCGCGAACGACTCCTCCCAGGTCAGTCGAGTTTCCGGTGAATCGATTCACCGGGAACTCAACTGGACTGGGAGGAGTCGTTCGCGAATCAGCCTAGTTTCCGGTAGCGGTAAATCGCATCATGGAATGCAGGCCATTGCACGGTTCTCAGCTGAGTCAGTCAGACTCAGTGGAGTTAATGCTACCGGAAACTCGTTTGTTCGTTCAGTCGAGTTTCCGGTGAATCAAATGGTGAACGAGACGAACGAGAGAAACAAACCGGTTCGGTTCGTTCGTCCTAAAGACTTGTTCATTCAAACCGGTTCGCAAACGAACGAGCCAACACTAGTGGGTAGAGTACTGAAAATCTATACTCAAGTAAATGAACAATTACTTCCTTCAAAATCTATAGAGTAAAAGTAGATATTCCAATTTGAAAACCTACTTGAGTAAGAGTAAAAAAGTACTTGTTATAAAGTTACTCAAATTACAAGTTACTTTACATTTTTGTATTGGAGTGCTTGGTGGATCGGTGAAAAAGTCATAACGTGTGTGAGTGAGTGGGAGAGAGAGAGATGCACTCTTAAAACATTTCTTCACAAGTTGCTTCATTGTGTGTATTGTTCATTAAACACACATTCAACAATACATACAACAAAAAATGTAATTTAATTTTAAACAAATTTATAAAAAAACGTAAATTAATTTCAGCTCTGTGCATAATGACAAAAGGCAAGAGTTTTGTACGAACACAACCAATGAAACACTAACCAGGACGGCTTGGTTAGCTGATTAGCCAATAAGATTTGTCTTCACACGATTGCGATCCAGCCTACGCATAGCATGCACGCACACTCACAGCCAGACACAACAACGACGAACAAGTTCTAGAGTGGTCTGCAGAATACAGAGCCTGTGTAACATAGTATCTTTAGAATTAGATAAACTCTACGTGGACCGTAACCCCGCACCCCCTCCCGAAAATATCTTCCTGCGCGTCTGCATCCACGGCGTTTCTAGTCCTCAGTCCCAATGTAACGGTCGACTCTTCTCCTCGGCTATGGAATCGCAACAATGTTGCAACCTAGGGAGGAGGGCGCGTCTCTAACGTTTACAGTCAACGATGATAATGTGTCAATCAAAATACTCATTTTAATGAAGGCACAATGGAAAATGTAATGGGGTAAAGAGTAGAATTCTAAACCAAATATTTACTCGAGTCAGAGTAAAATGAAAAGTACTCGTTACCCGAAAAAAGTACTTCACTCAGTACTTTTGTACTCATTTGCGTTACTTATAACGTGCTACTACCCACCACTGCCGATAACGAGATTTGGCTTAACCACTAGGGTGTACATTGCGCCCCTCACAAGGTTGTTATGCTGTTGTAAGCATTTTCCGCCTTTTGAGCTTAAGCAGCAGTATGATTTCTGTAAAAAAATATAATAATTGCCCACCCTGAACGCAAGTCCCTGACCGAGAAAGAACCTTACCCGGCGGTTAAACCATTGTACTCTCTCGGGGCTTCACCAAAACAACTATTACCATTATGATTTGTCTATCTAACAAAAAAAAATAAAAAAATAAGCTAAGGAGCACTTACGTCTTTTGAGGTCAATGTGTTTTGCAGTATTGTGGAGTTTGGGGAGTTTGTAAAAATGGTGAATTGCAATACAAGTACTTTACACAGCAACATCTCCCACAAAGACCAAATATCCACTGTCTTTGTTTACGGTCATGTTAAGGCGCGGTCGCTCTGTTGACACATTATATCGGAGGTCGACTGAGCTCAGGAGCTAAAGTGGGTTTACTTGTAACTGGAAGCTTGCTAGTTCGATCCTCGGCTCCTCCTAGTGTGTCGAGGTGTTCCTGAGCAAGTCACCTCACCCTGACTGCTCCTGACGAGCTGGCTGTCGCCTTGCGTGGTTGACTCCGCCGTCACTGTGCCGTCATATGAACCGCTGCATGAGGCTTTTGATAAAAGCGTCTTCTAAATGCCCTAAATGTAAATGTAAAATGTATCGGTAAAATATTAGTTTAGTAAACTCAGGAGAGACGGTTATGACGGTGGTTATGGTTAAATCCCAAAGGCTAATAGTGCATCTACGGAACAGAGCGTCCGTGAATTCTGTGACACAGCGGACTACAATGTTGAACGTCCGTTATCAACAGAAATAACTGCTCAGGTTCAAGGTCGAATATAATTACTGAGAAACCTACAGGAAGGTATTGGGCAGCAAAGGCTCAAGTTGGGAAGATGGAGTTGTTTTGTGTTTAGAGAGTTTTCCAGGTCAGGGTTTTGGATTTTCTTGAAGCACTTTTCTTTTCATATAAATCTTTGCAGTAATGGATTTTTTGTTGTGGGATGGCATGTAATCAGAAGATGATGGAGTACAGAGATAGTTCAACGTGGACTCTAATGTTAGGCATGGGATTCTGAAATATCTGTCTTGTACAAATTAGAGATTAAGAGAATAAGTCTATACATGAATATAAATAAACAGATAGGCAGACCAAGAGTGTGATAGATGGACGGATAAATAGATGGATGCAGACGTACGTGAATAGATACAGATGTACAGCAATACAGGCAAGCAGACAGACATCTATATTGACTGATAGAGGTAGACACAGTGTAGGCCTCCAGATACCTAAACAGTAATACAGATAGATATACAGACAGTCAGAGAGGCGGCGATATAGATAGCCAGATCAATATCTACAGGTACACAGACACAGACACGCAACACAGACAGAGGGAACGATGCTTAACACAGTGCATCTGCAACTAAACGAAGGGAGGATAGCCAACCTTCATGGTTGTGGGAATACCACGGCATAACAACAGCCAGGAGCTAAGCAGGGTGCCTCTGTTTACAGGGGTCGCTTTAGACTTTCTCTAGGTCTCCCCTAACTAGGCAAAGTCACTGCTGGAAACAGAGGTGTGTTGGTGGGAGCAAACAGTCCCATACACAAAACTGTCAAAAACGCTAACATGTCGGGCCGCTTTCTCCAGCCGAGAGGGAGAATTATTCATATCCTGTCCTTTAACAAGCAAGGAGCAAGCCTGTCCTTGGCGAATCACGGCGCTATTAGACACGGCGAGAAAGACCTCTGATATTTACAAGGAATGAACCCCCGACAAAAATAAGGACATTGAGTTTTTCTCCCTTGACTAAAATGTTCTATTTCGACCAAGACCGAGGCACCTTTTTCTTTCAGTGGAAAAACAGAAAAATGTAAGAAAATGAATATGATAATTGGGCAGTGTGGCATGGCGGTGTGTGCACCGCGGCGCCTTTGGAGCGCCCTGGTGTTCGACGCCTGGTCCGTCTGTCTGGGTTTTAGGAGGCATGAGATGCGGGGAGTGCAGACGTTCACACTATCACTGTTGTTATCAGCATATTCTGTATTTAGTATCAGTACACTGGGTCACACGGACGGTGTACACTCGATTGATTTGGGTGTGCGTGCGTGTGTGTGTGTGTGTGTGTGTGTGTATGTGTGTGTGTGTGTGTGTGATGGTCTGATAGGCTGTGTGTGAGTGCGTGCATGTGTGATGGTCTGGTAGGCTGTGTGCGTGTGTGTATGTGTGTGTGTGTGTGCGTGCGCGTGTGTGTGCGCGTGTGTGTGCGTGTGCGTGTGTGTGTGTGTGTGTGTGTGTGTGTGTGTGATGGTCTGATAGGCTGTGTGTGTGTGTGTGATGGTCTGATAGGCTGTGTGTGAGTGCGTGCATGTGTGATGGTCTGGTAGGCTGTGTGCGTGTGTGTGTGTGTGTGTGTGTGTGTGTGTGTGTGTGTGTGATGTTCTGACGTCCACCTGCCTAAGGTACACCGCCCCGCTGTCGCTTCCCGCTCATTTAAAATCAGCAGGTAGAGAAGATGGGTTGGATGGATGGACGCATGATTTGATGATTGGAAGAATGGAAGGCTGGATGGGCATGTGGACAAGAGTGGAATGACGGAGAGGTGGATAAATGGGGGACCGAATGGATGGATTGATGAACATTATGTATATATTATGAATATGATATACATTATGTCGTCATGGAATACATTGGAAAGTTATTTTATAGAGGTATTCAAATTCTTCAGATGTATTTGAATTGTGGAAATGAATTATTGTTTCAGAATGAAAGAAGCAGAAGCAAACATCATCTCCGCCTTCATTAGGGAAATGTTTGTTTTGGGTACTCTGAATCAGAGAATAATATTAGCGAGGAATCCAATCCTAACCACTTTATTACCATACAATACAATACAATGCTTCAGCAATATGGGATGTTATTCAGAAACATAGCGGCCTGAGTTCTGGGCTTTTTTCTCCATCCCATTATAATTTTTTTCTTCATGGTGTCACGCCTATGGAGTTTCTAGTACCCAATTCCAGAATTGCAGAGTAAATGAGTTTCATTTGAAATGTATAGTTGTAGTTATAGCAGCTTCTCTGCTGTGAAGAATGGACTAACTGAAGACACTGTTACTGTCCTTTTAATGCATAAGAAAACCATGCAGTCTTATAGTGGCGTCTGACAACTAGCTTCTTGGTCGCTTTTAAAACTTGTGCGATTTCATCATATAAAATATAAAGCAACACTTATGGTTTATTATATGATGGCAATGCAGTGAAACGAATGGAATACTTTGACAAAAAGCGTGATTATAATTTCAAACCTGCGTCCCACAAGACCCAACAGCTGCGCGACCAACAGGAGTGACTTTTATTTTGACGTTTTATTTTGAACCTACAGTGATTTGATCCCCACCGAGCCGGTGCTGTCGTCACTCGGTTTCAGACTCAGAGTCATCCCCCAACACCGAGAGAACATCTCGAAACACTGAAAACAACAGATTATAAACATCTTGGACCAGAAATCCCCGGCGCAGAACACAAACGGCGGCCAACCCCTGTGGGGGTCGCTGCTATACATAAACGACTCCAAAACCAATTGGAAGACACTTAAACCAGAATAGATTCCAGAGCGGAGGCGCTCGAAGATGGACTGTGCCAACACTTTCAGAGAAGCGCATCCATTAGAGTCAATTTACCTCTTTATCTAAATCATCGTATGAAATGGTTACCGGCTACCGCAGTCCAAACAACAATGTCGGATTCCAACGTGTTGTTCACTCACGGCAAAGACGCCGAATTGAACTAAAACAGTAGCCGTGCTGAGCACACTACAGTACAATCCAGTACATAAACCCAAACTGATCAAACAGTGAAATAAATGCTCTATTAGCACTGAAATAAGTAATGAACTGAGTTGATGCAAAAAGCTAAGGCGAGCCCCCGTACAAACGCGGCGAACGATTCAAGGACATCCGCGGCTAAATCCAACCTTCATCGCTTACATTAAAACGAGAAGAAATTAGCCTTTTTAGTTGAGCCGTGATTTATTTCATTGCTCCATTAAATGTGTACTTCTATCATCCTCCGACACACACACACACACACACACACACACACACACACACACACACACACACACACACACACACACACACACACACACACAATACTCGATCCGCTGATATGGATCGGCTCTGGGTTTGTCCTTCATCCATTCACAGTCACCCACCAGGCCTCCTGTGTGCTCTGCTGGCTGGAACCGCATCCGTCTCCCTCGCCACGTCAGATCCTCCCTTCAGCCTCCCGCGGTTTTAAAACCCATCGAGTCATCCTCTCTGAGCTACGACTTGATCTCTGAGAAACATGTGTATCGAATCCCGGCAGAGCCCCCCTGCCCCCCCCCAACCCGATCGGGCCCCCAGACCCCCTCCCCCATCCCCCCGGGGGCCACGTTGTGCCAGCCTACGATCCTGGCTGAAGGTCGCACACTGTGTGTGCGTGTCCCCTGAGTGTTGTGTTACTCTAATGAGTTGGACGATTATTTGGTTGTATCTCTGTTGGCGAGGGGGGGGGAGAGCTGGGTGCAGTCAGTGGTGGTGATGTGGGAGGGGGGGGGGGGGGGGGGGGGGGTGCTGGTGATGTGGGGGGGGGCTGGTGGTGTGAAAGTGTCTTGTGTTTGTTTCTGTTTCCTGCTGTGATGAGCCTTTTTTTCTGTGTTTGTGTGTGGGTGTGTGTGTGTGTGTGTGTGTGTGTGTGTGTGTGGGGAGGGGGTTGTTTGTGTACGTGCATCTGTGTTGGTAGTCGGGAAACAATGAGCAGAAAGTCCAATGAAATAACTGTTGTGCTGTGTCTATGCGTGTGGTTTGTGTGTGTGTGTGTGTGTGTGTGTGTGTGTGTGTGTGTGTGTGTGTGTGTGTGTGTGTGTGTGTGTGTGTGTGTGTGTGTGTGTGTGTGTGTGTGTGTGTGTGTGTGTGTGTCTATGCGTGTGGTTTGTGTGTGTGTGTCTATGCGTGTGGTTTGTGTGTGTGTGTGTGTGTGTGTGTGTGTGTCTATGCGTGTGGTTTGTGTGTGTGTGTCTATGCGTGTGGTTTGTGTGTGTGTGTGTGTGTGTGTGTGTGTGTGTGTGTGTGTTGGCAAGAGGGAAAGAATGAGCAGAAAGTTCAATGAAACACCAACCGGTCCTCTGTGTGCGTGGGTGTCTCAGAGTGTGTGTCTGTGTGTGTTTCGGTGAGCGCGTGTCTGCGTCTCGAAGTGTGTGTGTGTGTGTGTGTGTGTGTGTGTGTGTGTGTGTGTGTGTGTGTCTATTTATCTCTACTCCGGCCCCTAAAGCATGTCTACCACTCCCCCCCCCCCCCCCCCCCTCCCGCCCGCATCCTCTAAAGAGATGTAAAGCAAACAGCCGCAGAGTCCCCCCCCCAGAACCCCAGCTTCCTTCACCTGCTGCCAGCGCTTCACTCCTCCAGACCCGCTCGGCATCGGTGACTCAAGCCGAACAAACCCAATAAAAAAAAAAATATTTCCTGTGAAATAAAAGCGCTCGGCAGATCAATCATAACCAAACCATAATAGTTCCCGGGATTGTAATAAATGTGCAATGATGCATCCCCCTCCGCATCAGAGCAGAGCCATCCATCCCGCGTGTGACTAGTGACCATTTTAAAGGTACTAATGGCATTTCAAATCACTCGCTGTAGTTGGAAATCTATTCAATACATTGCACTATTCTTGTGCCCATATTAGCAGAGGCTTCGTTTTGCCCGGGGCATGAATAAAGTATTCAAGGACGGACGGGTAGCTGAGAGGGGGGGTATGGAAATGTAGATCCAATGATATATACCATATCATTGGCATTTACCACCTAATGCTACTTTGAATTACTATCGGACATGAGCTATGAATACACTTGGACACAGTGCCAGCGCGTAAAGTATATCAAGTAATAATATTTAATTGGTCATCCCCTAACTTCCAATGTTAAACTTCTTCGATTAGTTTGCTGCGTGTGTGTTTGTGTGCGCGTGTGTGTGCGCGTGTGTAACTTTGGATTTTGACGAAGGGGGAAAAGATGACTCTGCAAAAGGTAAAGTATCGGTAATATGAGTCATTAATTATGTGTGTCTCACAGAGGACAGGGACTCCAACAGTCGGAGCGTTTTAATCCCCAAAGGTTGCGTTTATTACGACTTTGTAATTAAGATCATGAGTTTCTCATTGGCTAGAAACACACATTGCATTTAATGTAAAATGCAAACATAAAACCGTGCAACCTGTTGGTTTTTCAGCAGAACATAAAGGGCAGTGTCGTGTTGAGGCTTAAGTCGGGTTAATTCTCTGTGTCCTACCTCAGCACCTTAATTGACTGTAAATGTGAATCGACGGACAGCCTCTTTGGATAAAAGCCGAAAATTGCTGCAAAATGACTAAATAGTACTAAAAGGTACAAAATATGGCATGATACGATCCATAAAACCGAACTTTGGACTGCAACAAGTGTTGGACGGGTACGCGACGTTAGGAGGGTTCGAGTCACCCTCCCGGTGTCGTCGCGGAGACATCGGGGAGGCCGGATGAGACCGGTCGCTGTCAGTGTGACGGGTGCTATCGCGGGCGGCCGGGCGCCCTGCTTTAAAAGTGAAGTGAATTTAATTAAAGTCCTCGTCTGGCACTGACACCGTGTTCACTGGAGAAAACGCGATAAGTGACTTGTAAATCTGTCCGTAAAGAGCGGAACAGGGGTCCAGTGGCGATATTATATTCCCGTTCAAGCCATCGGGATAATGAGCTTAAGTTTGGTGTGGAGTGCAGACCTCGAGGCTACTTTGAAGCTTTGGGGGGTGGGGTGGGGGTGGGGTGGGTGGGGGGGGTGACAGTAGGGGTGACAGTACCAGGGACGGACGGGGTGGCAGGGGGGCAGGGGGGTGTACTATTTTCACTCGGCCATAGCCCTTCTTAAATCCTTGTTCTCCTCGCTCGACGCTGGAGCTTTGCTCTGCACTTGAAGGAGACACCGGGGAAACAGAGGCCTACTTAAGTGGAGCATTAGGCATTAACCACACTTGTCTTCAATCGAATCCTGCCTTTTATCATAGTTTTCATTTTTTCAATTGAAGAGCGGCGAGGCCGACGAGAGCGCCGCTGAGCGGGGCTCGTCCCGCAGGTGGCGTGGGTAAAAATAGTTGTATTAAAACGACTTAATTGCATCGCCTTTGAACGTTAGCCGATATGTTATTATATAATAATTACCGTGTAACTACCGAGGAACTTTGGATATTGAATTTGGTGGAGGATGGTATATGAATACGACGGCGCACGGAACAAAAACACCGCGCAATTAGCACCTCATTGTTCCCTTTCTAACGTTCTCCGGGACAACTCCTGGAAAACGACTACTTACTCGGCTTGCTGAAGAACGACCTGTTCCAACTCAGAGTTCTCCATGAATATTTTGCCTTGCAATCAACCGTGGCTGGTACCACTACCACTTGATCACTATACATTTCTGTCACTTATTTGCACTTCTTTTTCTTACTTCTTTTTACTTACCTTATATATCTATATATTTATTTCTATTTACTTTATATTGTATTGCTGCTGCTGTGTGTCTTTGTAGATGCCAGGCATATGTTTAACAATTTCAATCTGCCACGGAATCAAGATCTGTTTGCCTTGATGACAGTTGTGTGGGTTTGTTGTTGTCTTGACAACGTGTTGCACTGTTTCAGGGCCACAGGTTCAAACCCGGGCCTGAGCTGACACTGGAAGACTGGAGTGCCCTTGAGCCAGATATTTAATATTTTACATTCTGAGCTTGCTTGGGTGTGCGGACGTTCGTGTAGAGCAAGGGGAAAACAGCTACTCATATTTTGTTATGTTACACATATGAATAAAACATTCTCGACTACAACCAAACATGGCTTGTGACACAATGGGTTAAATGGGGAAATGTCTGCACGGCATTCCATGATTCTGCATGAGTCTACCCTCATCATCACAGTCGCCTAAGCACATAAACCAGTGTATGTTTGAATCCTCACATGCAGCTGCTTAGAGCTCTAAATGTAGACTCTCAATCATACCTAATACAAGGGGAAGGCCTCTGAGTCAGTTCTGACTCACTCATCTCACCGATGAGTGAGTCAGAGCTGAGATCTGCGATATGTCATACTAGTATGACAGTGTAGTATAACAGTAAAGCATTGAGCATAGATGCATTGTATCCATGAGTAAATGAGTAGCTGGACCGGCCGTCTTTTCACAAATCTCTCTCTCTCTCTCTCTCTCTCTCTCTCTCTCTCTCTCTCTCTCTCTCTCTCTCTCTCTCTCTCTCTCTCTCTCTCTCTCTCTCTCTCTCTCTCTCTCTCTTTGGGAGTGAGGGGAGAGAGTTGTGATAGATGGCAGGAACAGAAATATGACTTAAGACCTCAACAATTAATGGACTGATGTGTCAAAGAAAAGCACAAACAAACACATCTATCTTCCGGGTCACATTTTCTATGTTTGAGCCTAAAAAGAGAGAGAGATGTAAAACTCAGGTGAGTCACTGAGTGTATGTAGTTTGTGAGTGCATTAAACAACTATGAACTCAAGCGTACTGAATTTATACACCATTTTTAATGGTTTGAATGCTATATTTGGCCGACAATTCAGAATAATATAAGGGTAATGGCTGCAGTGAAGAGTAGACAGAAGGTATTCTGAGGCAGGTTGATATGAGTTCATGTGCTAAGTAGACCATCTGTATTATATTGTAGTAAGAGAGAGTTTGTTTCAGGTAGGTTAAGTGTAGGTAATGGTGAGTACAGTCACAGTTCTTAACAATTCAGGCATTTCCAGAACTGAGAGTTTTTAGAGTTTTTAGTTTCCAAATGTATTTAATACACGCTTGACTGACGGAAGGATATGGTATTGTTATTTTTTCCCCCTGTTGTCTCTTCTACAAAATCGCTGAAATCACTCTTTAACTTGGCAATGCAATCTGGAACTAATTTAACAAGTGATTAGATTATGACAAAGCCCCCCCCTCCTCCCAGCTCTCTCCCTGCCTCTCTCGCTCTCTGTAAACATCATTTCATGTTGTGATATGGTCTGCCAGCTCTGTCGTTCTCCCTGCTCTCATCACCTCCGTGTTCACCTGCACTCCTCAAGTTTCAACTTCCTGCCAAGTTCCTCGTTGACCTTCCTCCTTCGCCTGCGTTCAAAACCTGCAGCCGGTCTTCAGAGCGCAGTATAATGCCTCTGGTTCCATGCTATGGTGTTTATGTCACGGACCATTACTGTCGTCTAAATAAGCGTCCGTTGGCGTCCCGTCCCCTTACTTTGGCAGTACTATACAAATCATAGCACACAGAAAGTATTGTGCAGGGACCACGCATCACAATGCTGCCATCACGGGTGCTGTAAGACACGGTTTAAGTATGAGTCTACCCACTGCACGAGGCCTTGGAAGTCCTTGAGATCGCCTCTTTTTGCTTTAACCTTAAGTATACTATATCCCCCTCCACAACATACATCCAATGACGCACCCAGCATTGTAAAAAGATATGTTCTGCGGTTACGCATCTGTGTGTGTGTGACGTGTGTGTGTTTGCGGACACATACGTCAGATCTTCCTCACTATTAACAGATTCATAAATCTCCTTGACCCAGTATCGTGGCCTTCATCACTTCATCTTGTGGCGCGGACGTTTGTGGAACCCTTGGAACCCTCTCCTCCCCTCCAGTCCACGGAGATTCTCCCCATCCTGTGCTGCTCTGTACACACACTGACGCGTGCACTCTGTGAAAATCGCATCCCTATCCTACATTGAAAGGTGTGTCTCATGTTGGCCACCTGATGGCTGGCAACATGCAGTGAACATGTGGGTGTGTGAGTGCGTGTGTGTTTGTTTGTGAGTCCGGAAAGTGTTGATTTTGGTCTGTGTGGGACTTTGTGAGCGTGTCTGTCTTTGTGTGTGTTTTTAGGTGTTTGCGTGTCCGGCCAGACATTCTGTCTGTCGGTTTGTGTGCAAATTTGTGAGCGTGTCTGTCTTTGTGTTAGAATTTGTATCTTTGCGGGTGCCTGCAGATATTGTGTCGGTCGGGCTTTATGCAAATTTGTGAGGGCGTCTGTCATTGTGAATTTTTGATTGTGTTTGCTTTTGTGTATGCATTTTTCTAGTTTTCTTTGCCTGCTTGCTCGTTTGGCTGTGTGGGTTGCGTGCGTGTGTGTGTGCATGTGTGTCTGACAACAAAATGCAGAGTTTCTTAACAGTTATCATTGTCTCATGTCTTCCCGCCACTGCAGGGTAGCTAATTAGCAGTGATCTACTGTTAAGACGTTGAGTGGGCAACTTTTATGCGCTGTGACTTGCAGTGAATTAAGACACATGTCATCAGGGAGCAGGTACTAGTCTGGAGTCTTGCTTAAGAAAACCACACGTGGGTTTGAAGGACGACCTTTCTGTTGGGAGCAACTATAATACTCTGCCCTTTGGCATGCTAAACCCCTAGGATATGTGTGTGTGTGTGTGTGTGTGTGTGTGTGTGTGTGTGTGTGTGTGTGTGTGTGTGTGTGTGTGTGTGTGTGTGTGTGTGTGTGTGTGTGTGTGTGTGTGTGTGTCTGCAAGTGCTTGCCTGTGTGTGTGTGTGTGTATTTGTGTATGTGTAAGCTTGTGCATGCGGTTATAGAGAAAGATCAGATGTCCATACCATATAGTGAGGGCGTGAGGGAGTGAGTGAGTGAGCGAGCGAGTGTGCGTGCGTGTGTGTCTGTGCGCATGCTCGTTTGGTTATAGAGAGAGATCACCTATAGTTAACATACACTCCCATGACCTCCTCGACCAATTAGCCGTTGTTACCACACACAGTTCCGCAGTAGACATATTGTGAGAGTGTCGACGCCAGGTTTACCGTCCTCCATTGGCTTTTGTTCTCACATGTCAAGACGACGGTCACGCAGGCCGTGTTCCTGTAATTCCTGCAATTTTTGACCCCATTGACACCATCTCCTCGCGCTAACAGGTGCGTACCCGAGCGCCCCCCCCCCCCCCCCCCCCCCCCCCCCCCCGAGCATTTCATTCCGAAGTGGTCGTCGGAGACTAATGATATTCTAATGTGATATAACACCAGAAGAGAGCAGCCACAGCAACAAGAACACAGTCAAACTGAGAAGCTGCACTATGCTAATGAAGCCACTTCAGAGGCACTTCAGTGGAGACCACTAATGAGACAGGGATTGGCAGAGGGGATTGGAATGCTTTTGAAATGCTAATTAAAATTAAAAGTGAAATTACAGTTCGGGTCACATGACAATACCGCTGTGATTGTATATGCTGGAGATTACAGTAATGAAAAATATCCTGGTCACAAGAGGAAGGATATGAAAACATTAGAAAGATAAAATATGTCAAGGTGATTTCATTAGGGCAATTGGCCGGGGAGCAGGACGGATCGGCACTAGTTTTACAGTTGAGTTAGTGTCTGGTCTGGCCCAAATGGAGGTATATCCAGGAGGGCTTTGTCGAGACACTGGCTGTTTGTCTTTCAGTTTTTTGCTCGGTTACAGTTGCTATGCTGAGGCATTTTTCAATTCCTCAGCATAGTGAGTAAAAACATTTGACCAAAATGTGGACGACAATGAGCCCTCAAACCATACTTTATCTGCGGGCAACTGATTCAAATGCTTTCTATAAAAATAATACCTTACAAATGAAAGGCTCTTGTTAGAAGACAGGAAATGGCAATATAATATATTCTGTAAGATTCCCTATGAGATATAGAATCGTATTACCTGTTTTGAGTACAAACAGAAAAGGAGCAAATCTCTGAACATGAAATACATCAATAAAAAGTGGGAGATAAAAGCAGGCAAGGTGAAACAAAATGAACCCGACCACAGCAAGGTTAACCTGAACGGCTGAACCTCTGTGTTTGTTAATCAGAACTACTGATGTTATTCCATTGTGTTCAATAACAACTCGCAAATGAAATCACTCAGAATCATTCGTGGCAAACAAAGTGTTTTTAGTTTTGTATGTAGTTGTGTGTGTGTGTTTTTGTGTATGTGTTTTTTGTTTTTGTATATTTTTGTATTTGTGTGAGTACGTGTGTGAGTGAGTGTGTGTGTGCATGTTTTTGTATTTGTGGTTGCATGTGTGTGTGTGTGTGTGTGTGTGTGTGTGTGTAACTGAGTGTGTGTGTGTGTGTGTGTGTGTGTGTGTGTGTGTGTGTGTGTGTGTGTGTAACTGAGTGTGTGTGTGTGTGTGTGTGTATGTGTGTGACTGAGTGTGTTTGTGTGTGTGTGGTTGCCTGTGTGCAGTCACAATAAGACCTTATTTAAGCCGTACAATGTGGTTTTGTCTGCGAGGTCCGGCTTCCGTCTTAATAAATGAATGAAGAAGTCAATCGTCAAACACACGCAAACATACACATCCCCGCTAGGCTCATGGGGGCTGAAACCATTTTGAGGTCAGGCCAACTCTGCATCAATCCCAACTACCCCCTCCTTAAGAAGATGCACACTTCTAATTGGTCCACAGAGACGTCTGCTCGCACACACACACAAACACACATCGACACACCCACACACACACGGACACATATGTCTCATGCATTAGGATAGCATACGCTTATACAGAAACACATGGATGATCATGCATACATGTTCATGTATGTTTGCCTGTGGAAACCCTTACACACATACACACACATGCGCACACACACCCTTACAACAAACAATATACACACGCACACACCCACACACAAACAGAAAGATGAGAGAGGACATGAAAGAGCCAGCATGAAAGCAACTGTGGGAGAAAGACAGAGCAAGGGGGAAGACAATATGCATCCGCAGGAATCTCACCTAAACTATTCCTTGAAGTTATACATTGGCTTGCTGAGGGCTTTGACATAGGGCAGCAACACACAAACAGGCAAATACACACGGGCGAAAACGCGAATGATGACAGTATATACGCACGCACACACACACAACCAAAGACGCACACTCACGGGCTAAAAGGCAAACGAAGATAGTATATACACACACACACACAGGTGCGCACAGCTAGAAACACACACACACACACACATACACACACACACACACACAGGTTTTTACACACACAAACGCAAACACACACACACACACACAGACACACAGGTTTTTATAAACACAAACGCAAACACACACACACACACACACACACACACACACACACACACACACACACACAGGTATACACACGCTCAACACACTCGACCAAAACAAGCCAACAGCGGGAGGAAAGTCATTTCACCCCGCTTCCGTGATCAACTTCTATCGACTGTCGTCTTGGGGATTGATGGTGCGTTAAAACACCCCCGTTCAGATGGCCCACCTCGTCGGAGGGACCCGAGCCGGCTAAGTGAGCCTGCCGTCTGGTGGTCGTTAACATAACAACAGACACACTGGGGCAGGCGAGGAGCCATGCCCCCTTCTCATGATTCATCCTCGCTGATGCTATCGATTCTCAATGCTGCCTCTTCTTTACCGGCAATAAACATCGACGTTATAATATAATAGAAACCCCCGTTCATCGCCCCCCCCCGTTAAGTGATGAGAGCCGGGAGGAGGGGGTGAGGGGAGAGTCACCAAAGGGTATTCTTTTTTTACGGGGGTCCAATATAACGAGGTTTAATTAAATGAGATGCAGCACTGGTCGCTAATGTAATGGAGATGATGTCTTGAGCGAGGCGGAGACGCGTCTGGACCCTCGTTCCCCATGGTCTCCCTCTCCGCTGAAAGGAATTCACGGGAACTCTCTTTCTTTCTGATTTAAGGACGTTGTCGACTGTCGTTGTTTCATGTTTTTAAAGAAATGTTTTTCTCTCGCTGTCGGCTGTCGACTTGAAGAGGGTCTCTGAAGAGTTGTCCCTGATCCGTAGCACTGACCTTTACCACGTTAATCCTTCGTCTAGACTTCACCGGAACATAGTGCGCGCCTTTACTTGATTTAACCCTCTCTCATCTAAATTTAACCATTTCTCTAGCCCAATACCTGGACCCTTTATAACAAACCCTCACTGAATCCTCTCTAACTGGATGCTTAACTTTACTATCTCGAAACCTTAAACCTACATTTGATCATCTGCAACCATTTATCTAAACCTGACCCTCCCTAACTTAATGCTTAACCTTAACCATCTCTAACCTTATACCTACAGTTGATCAGATATCTTGACCTAACCCTCCAACTTAATGCTTAACCTTTCTAACCTTATTTCTACACTTGATCATATGGAACCGATCTAAACCTAAACTCTAACAACTATAAGCATCGCTAAACTCCTACTATTAACTTAACCCTCTCCAATCGCTTCGAATAGACTTTAACTAAACTTGAGCGAAAAGAGCTCAACCATGTCAAACTGCGTTTTCCCAAAGCCGGGCCTAAACCTAAGAGTAAAACAAAGCCCCGGATCACGTCAGGCCCTTCATTTGTTGTATTGTTGGGTTGAGGACCAAGCCGTGTCTGAGTAGGGCTGGTATGGCCTCGGTGCTTCCAGCCTCCTCATCAATGATACCACTGGAGCCTGGGACCGTGTAGATCCACCTGAACAAACCTCATCTCTAAACGCTGTCTAGACTGAGAATGTGGAGAGAGAGAGAAAAAACAGTAACCAAATTTAAAAAAAATAATTACGTTCCAGCGTAATATCTCGGTGGCGTGTCGAAAGAAATAAATCTAAATTGTAATCCGCCGGGTGAAAAAAAGAAATGTGCTGGAGTGTTCTCTCAGCCTCCTCCTCCTCCCCCCTCCTCCTCCTCCTCCACCTCCTCATTTAAACTTTCCTCTCACTGGGGTGAACTTCCAAACTAAAACTCGTCGCTTCCAAGTCTAAACTCTGGGCTAATCGACTCAAGACCAGATAAAATAACAGGTGAATCCCCCGCTGCAATTGGGTAAGGGGACAGGAGAGGGGAGGGGGGGAGGAAGGGATGGAAGGGAGAGGAGGGAAAACAGGAAGGGGAGGGAGGGAGGGGGAGCAGAGTGGAGGAGAGGGGGAGGGGGAGGGGGAGGGGAGGGGAGGGGAGGGGAGGGGAGGGTGGGCAGACAAACTGAGTTTAAAACCACCTCAGACGATGCGGCGCGGTCGTCCCGGGAACGAGTCTGCTGCTACCCACGGCAACCGTGGGGGGGGGGGGGGGGGGGGGAAGGGGGGTGCAGGAGGGGGTGACACGGCGCATCTCGTTCCCGCGGCCGTAACCAGGAGAAGCAGCTACCTGCCATTTTAATTGCGTTTGTCCCCTTCTGACTAATCGCACGAGACGCGCTCCTGGGACACTTCCGGGCTCCCAGCCAGCTCCGCCACGAGGACCTTGCGTTGGATCGTTTCTCCTTGGCACCCCCAGCGGACGACGGAGGATCGGACGGGTCCCTCGCCTCCACCACCGTGCCGAAACCGTTTTTTTGGTTTTTTTTTCGCAACCAAGTTTTTTTTTTTTTACTTTGGCACGCTTCTTGTTTTGCTGTCTCTGAGATTTCGTGTTATTGAAGTCGTCATCCTTCGGTTGCCGTTTGGGGAAGAGGAAGAGGAAGGCGGGCGTTAAGTCCGACTAAGGGTACGGCTAAGTCAGACCTTTTAAGTTGAAGGGCCTGACACACTGTCACGAGTGCCTAAGGTGATTCCGATGAGTAGCAGGTAGGGGGGGTCAGTGCATCCTGTTAAGGGATCCTCTTGTCTTACCTGTACGGACAGTCTACAGCTATAGCCTGGGGGCGTGTGGATTTGGACCCAGAACCAATCATAGGGGGGCTAAACCCTAGCTAGTAGGATATACTTCCCCCCCCCCCCCCAGGTTTTTAATAAAGCCTTGTTAAGTTTGATCGATGCCTTGTGTGCGTGCGTGTCGTTTCCCATCGTGTCCACAGCGGTGAAATTAAAAGTTAACTAAAGCCCAACAATGGTGATCAGAGGTGGATGGATTCTGCCATTACTGCGACTGCCTGTGAATACCAGTAATGAGTTCACGGGGGAAACAAAGTTCACGTGGGGTTTTAGTTTAACCACACTTGCTCGCGATCGTTAAGCATATTATCCTAATTGGATATAGGTTTGGCGCTGAGCAAATATCAATCGGAAAAGGTCTGTTGTTGTTCTTGCGTTATCCCGTGAAAACAATTGTCCGAAAAATGCGTTTCATCAATAAATCCGCCACATAAGCGTTCGTCGTGATTAGCTGAGTGCGCGCCAGAACCTTTTATTGCTGCTCGTGATAATCTCAAACCCCGGGGGGCTTAAACTTCAAGCTACACGATATAGCATACTTTAGCTCACTGCTTTCCTCCAGTTGAGATATCTTCATGAAAAAAACGCTG
>NC_082404.1:18248368-18279391 GCF_031168955.1 Gadus macrocephalus
GAGACATGAAGAGAGAAGGCTGGTGACGCTCTTAGCAGTCATCATTCCTATTCCTAGCCAATTAAGCGCGGCGGGAGAAAGTCGAGGCCACAGTTATCAGGGGTTCTATTGCTGTAGGCAGCGGCCAATTGATGGTAGCCCAGTGATTTCTGAGGTCTCTTATTCCACACTGCCTTTTGATCAGCGTTTCAATCAGGTTTCTAATCCTGTAGTATGCTTGAACTTGGTCGGTGAACAAAGTGTACCAACTATGGAATAGTAACAAGTAAAAAGATATGTAAAGATAATGCAGGTTTCTCTTATCTCTTGTTTGTATAATGAACCACTTGAAGTACTTTGCTAATTTGATTAACTTTATGTGCTTGCATGATTCTTGCACTTTCAGGGGTTTTCTCTTTGCGGTTAAATGCATTATAACTGCCTTAGACTAAAGCATCATCTAAATAAATGTTAAGTCATGTAAATAAGGTGAGGATATCCAGGTTAACCCACACACATGCATGTTCTCAGTCATTTGTTTTAAGGACTCCTTTTGGAGTCTTAACTACTGCAGAGTTTCCTCATGAATACTTATCAGCCCATCGGGTTTCAATGATAAGGAATGTCGTAAGAAAGACAGAGGCAGTGGCAGCAGTAATGTACAATGTGGTGGCAACAAACCGGGCAATCACTGCACTAAAAAGAATCACCATTCTGCGCCAACCTTGGCGTTGAAAAGCCTTGATCCAACCTTACCCGAAAGCCAAGGATGGTTGGGGAGAAGAATCCGAAACGGAAGATGGAAAATATATAACTCTTTCTGTGACTTTCCATCCTTCGGGGCTGGGCTCGCCTGTGTGTTGTGGGAGCAGCAGCAATTATTTAGGGAACACGTTTTGAAGTACACACACACACACACACACCACACACACACACACACACACACACACACACACACACACACACACACACACACACACACACACACATTATCCTGGCCTCCCCTTAATGTGCACTCACATTAGAATATTGAAAGTTGGGAGGCAAATGCCAAAAAGTGCACGGCAAATGCACGCGCATGGCTGTGTGATTGCATGTCCACGTCCTGTTTCCCGGCTCCGGTAATTGGCTGAATAATTGTTGGAGCAATTTTCTGCATAGCGCAATTTCTCACATTTTCTTATCATCAATTAACGTACATAATTGATTCGCTTTGGACGTGCCTTAATTTCCCATTGCATTGGGTGGAAATTCTTGTTCAGCACTTGAATGAAAACTGGTGTTTAGGTCAATCAATGTGGTGGGGGTCCGGAAGGTCTGCTGAGCAGGTAAAGATGGCTGTCGATAGCCCGCGGCCATTCCCCCTGCTTCCTATCAGTTCTTTAACTAGGGGGCTGAGGAGTAAATACTGGTCACGAGTGTGTTCGAATTCCAGCTGAAAGATACTGGGTTTAATCAGCCAATGAAGGGTTTCTAACTGTAAGAACACTTGAGCAAGACTCCCTCACCTTTCCCTGCTTTCTAACCACATGTACATGGTTGATACAGGCAATATCTTGCTTTTGCACACTTTAGTCATCCCTTTAACGTAAACAAAACGGAGGAGACCTTCACAGTCTATCATAGATAACCTCTCACACTCTATGGATTGTTTCAGCAATATATGTCTTATAAAAAATACACAACACTGCTACAATTTCATTAGAGAGCCAGCATGAAATTATCTTCCACTCCGATGCCAAAGCTGTGTTATTGAATTTCTAGCCGTGCAGTTGTGTGTTAGCTTCCCTGATGGTGTGGCGGACAGTCTGATGTTAAACGACAACGCAGACATAGCTGAACAAATCTACTCTGTGTAATCAAATCACAGAAAATAATACCGTGCTATTAAGAGAAAATGTGCTTTAATGCCTCAATCTATCCTGGATGATTCTAACTGTAGCCTGCTCTCTCTCCGTTCTCTCTCCCTCTACCCCTTCACTGCTGGGCTATCTCTTTTTCTCTGCTCTCTCTCTTTTTTAGGTATCTCTTTGTCTCTTTCTTTTCTCTATGTTGATCTCTCTTACCTGTCTCTTTTTCATACCTCTCTCTCTCTCTCTCTCTCTCTCTCTCTCTCTCTCTCTCTCTCTCTCTCTCTCTCTCTCTCTCTCTCTCTCTCTCTTCACGTTCTCTGTCTACCTCTCTGTGCCAACCTCCATCGTCAATGCGTGTTGCCCAGTTGCTCTCCATCAGTATGCTCGGTCACACACACACTCTCTCTCTCTCTCTCTCTCTCTCTCTCTCTCTCTCTCTCTCTCTCTCTCTCTCTCTCTCTCTCTCTCTCTCTCTCTCTCTCTCTCTCTCTCTCTCTCTCTCTCTCTCTCTCTCTCTCTCTCTCTCACACTGCCATCTGCCCACGCCGAACGAGCAGAGCGTTCCTATATTTGTCCCCACAAACGGTTCACTTTATGGCTGGGCAGGGAGCGAGGGAGAGGTGGGGGGTGCGGAGGTATGACGGGGGCGCCGGCGCGCGGCGCTGGCGGCCGCTGATGCTAACGCTAATGGCCTCAGATTGATGCATGACGAGCGCTCGTATTATGCTAATGGCGTGCGACAGCCTCTTTCATATGCTCCGCGGTGTGAATAGCTGGTTAGGCCTTAATGGCGGAAAGAAATAAAACAGCCGAATCAATTGTCCTGCGGCGGGCGTACAGGCTGCCGCGGCGCGCCCCACAATAGACCCGCTGAAGGAAGGTGATTATCGTGGCATTTCCTAATTGCTGATGCAGGCTTTCTGACTCATCAGTCGGAAGTGCGTGCAGCCTTCGGGTCTGCTTATTGGGACGTGCACCAATAAGCGTGTCCCCTGAATTATTACAGACACTTATTAGTAGTTATGACGATGTATAGTAGTTTGGGACTGTTTTGTCTCCCAGCTGAACAGTTCTGCAGTCTACCTGTAGGCATCCCTGAGCCCGATGACATGCTCACTGATGACATTACCGAAACTAATGGACCACAAGTGTGGTTGCTTGATAGTAAAAGTGGTAATGATTCATCACCGACTTTTAATCCAACAGTTATAAATGGTGCACAGTCGTGAACCTCGTTGCGAATTCTTATTTATGTCAGCGGCGTTTCATCTTCCTATGCGTTAGGACTTATCGGGCTCTTGACGCCATAATGAAGGTTGTCGTGGCAACGAGTCACACAGATGTTGCTTGTCATCCAGATCCTGATATGAAGAGGGTAGGGAATCGGCGAATCTTCGACGAGGGACTGTCAATTATTTATTCATTTAATTATTTATTGAATTACTTTATGTTTGTCTAAATAAAACGGTGTGTCAGGGATGTGTATTTGCTCTTATTTAGATGTCCCTTATAATCGAGGAGCCACAGTGACATGTAGAATCCCTTCATTCACGTCGCTAAAACATTAATTTCTTTATGCATGTATGCAAGCGCTCTGAAGTTAAGGATACATTTGATGTATAAACACAACACGATAAGGCATACGACGGTTTAACTGTTTCGGTTGAGTATTTGTATTAAAGGTTGAATTAGAATTAGTCTGTTGTGTGTGTGTCGGTGTGTGTCTGTGTGTGTGTACAGACACCCGATTTTCAACAGTGTCTATACAGCAGTCTACAGCTTCTGTGAAATGTGTTAGGACGCGGATCGCACCTCCCTCCCCAGCAATGAGCTAAAGCACCACCGGTGACCTGGCTTCCATTGCACATCAATTCAGCTAATGGCTGCTCTCTGGTGAAGGCTGGGCAAAACGACCCGTCTGCCCTGATATCCATGACTTACAAAGTAAAGACATGCAGGGGAGCAGAAGAAAGTTTAGTAGAAAGAAGGGGGACTCGAGGGGGACTGTCTGTTTAAACAAGGCGGTCGTATATGTTCTGTTTTTGTGCCCCTAAGGTGCCTTTTCAAAACCATGAATCACTATTCACTGATGATGTTATGACTTGGGTCTGATGAATGTTAATGTGCAGCTAGGGTTTGAGACATCTGAGGTGAGGCTCTTGGTGTTGGGGATCGAACCCTGCATCTTTTGGCCTTGGAGTAATACCCCAACAGCTGGATTATCCCTGAATATATGATTATTGTATACGGTATAGAGTATTTATGTCAGCCTAAAAACACATTAAATAGGAAAATAATTGACTCAAGATAAGGCAGACTATTCCACCGAAAGCTAGTGGGCGAAAAAGATTATATTCTTTATTTCCTTCCAGTGTGTCGTTAATACTGAATATTTTCTGTGATCAGGCATGGAAGGTGACACCATAATTCAACTGTGCTCAATTTACTGTAATAATGTAACAACCCCACTGTCTAGGGGTAGTGGGGGAGGTGACGGATGTAGAACTGTCCGGGTTATGGGTACAGAGGAGTAGATTGTGGGTGAACAATAAAATAAGGGAAACAACATGATGGTGAACATGGGTTTACTGGTGAACACAAAACAAGGACACCACAATGCAACCGGGCCTTGGGACTTGGGTGCTGCCAGGGAAAGAAACCGAACAAAAAACAAAGCTAACAAAGGTAGGTATAGCTTACCAGCTGCACAGGTCCACTGTCCTGGCTGAACTTACCCAAAAATACATTGGGTAGCAACACTCCTAACCTAACCTTCTAAATAGAGAACGGCACTACGAGTTGTAAATGTGTAGCAGCTTCTGTCTTATCTTTCCAAAGAGCGCAAGGTAGCAACCAATAACACAGACATTGTCGAGGCAACAAATGTTTCAAAAGAAATGTTAAGCATGCTGGGAAAGGAAAGAGAGGGACAATATGAGAAAGGGTATATGTATAATATCAAAGGATCTAGCAATCAGAGAGAGAGAGAGAGAGAGAGAGAGAGAGAGAGAGAGAGAGAGAGAGAGAGAGAGAGAGAGAGAGAGAGAGAGAGAGAGAGAGAGAGAGAGAGAGAGAGAGAGAGAGAGAAATGGGAACTGATGAGATGATTGGTGGAACCAGATGAGCTGGTTTGTAGAGGCGGGATGATGAAATACTGGTTAATTTACTGTCAAATACAAAAAACTGAGGGAAACAAGAAGACAGCAACATACAAACAGTGGCCTCGACATAACGAATAAGGAAAAGGTCAACATGTATTTGAAGATCTTCTGCCTCTTCTTACATAGATGTTTATTCAAATTGGGCCAGTTTCAATAGCAATTCCTAATCATAATTTTGTGATTATTTATGTCATTACAGTGAATTATCATTATTACATTTAATCTTTGCAATGAGCGTTGTAAATGTGTATCAACTAAATACGCAACAATATTGTTGTGTGTACTACAAGGAAAATAATTACAATCCAGACATATCGAAAGCCAAAATATCATTAATATGAAAAGACCAATGCGCCACAAAACAAATGCGCAAAGTTCTTTCCAAATGTTTGCTGGAAAAACACGTTAATTAATGTGATATCTTGAAGGCTGAATTATATTATTTCTAGCAGCACAGAAATAATTTAACGCGTAAGTTTAGACCGCCAGTCTCCCTCGATACCTCATCGTACAGACACTTTGTTCATTACTGAGCACATCTGTACATTTTTTTTCCAACAGAGCGCACAAAGGGCCATTCAAACTGTTTCCAGTTGATTTAAAAGTTTATTCTGTAGGTTTGTACAATAAAATGTATTGCCCGTTTAAATGACTCGGTCTTCAAAGTGATGTACAACCAACTCAAACAAAACATAGCAATTCCGTATTTGAATGCATGCTGTAAATGCTGATTTTCAATGGCGTGAATGGGGTGAACAGTGTGGGGGTTGAACGGTGAATAGTGAAGACAGGAGACAGAACCGAACTGGAATTTAGCTAGCCTTGAAGCCAGGCTCCCGATGTAAACCACATCAGCGGACGATTCCTCTAGCTTCGTGGTAAATCGCTAACCCATGAGCACAGGCAGGCAGGGAGCGGTAAATGGGCTGCATTCATACTGCGCTTCTCTAACCAGTGGCCACTCAAAGCGCTTTACAACATTGCCTAACATTCACTCATTCGTTCACAGATCGACGGCAGTGTCAGCCATGCAAGGCAACAGCCAGCTCGTTAGCAGCAGCCACGGTGAGGTGTCTTGCTCAGGGACACCTCAACACTCAGCTAAGAGGAGCCGGGGATTGAACTAGCAACCCTTTGGTTACCAGCCATCCTGCTCTAGCTCCTTAGCCACAGGCTACCCCCCCCGAGGTCACCACAATCAGGCACTAGAGAGGACCGAGGACGGGCCAATCTGTGGACGGATCTTGGATATGAGCCAGCTTTTGATCAGCATCTGCTAAGAGGGAGGGGGGTCATCAACTAATCAATGAAACACAGGGTGGGGTGGCTGGAGGGGGGGCTGGCTGGCACATTATGAAGGAAGTTTGTCACAGGTCTCTCACAGGTCCTCTAAATAGCACATCAGATGTCCGGGCTATCAGAGGTTTGAATCACTGAATGCTATGACAAGCGCTAGATTCATGATAAAGTCGATACCCGAAGGGTTTAGATAGAAGTTCAGGGAAAACGGTTCTGGTTTCTGGCGGTAGTCCGATGCAAGGGTTCAATCCTCAAAGTCTGCGGCCTTACCTTAACAGAGCAAAATGTCCTAACCCCCCCCCCCCCCCACCCACCCACACATTAAAGACATTTACCTGGAATAATTAACCTGTCGCTTTGGATAAGAGTGTTTGCCTAACGACTGCACGGTCGAACAACAGTGTTGACTCTATGGCTGGCACGCTTTAACACGGTGTCGTGTTTTATACAACAGTAATATGTTCCGTTCAAGAACAAAATAACCTTCATCCCAATTATGCAGCAGTCCGTTTCGGAGCAAAATAACAGTGAAGCACATTTCAAACCCTTGTTTTATTCATCTGCGATCAACATTTGAACAACGTGCCGTGTGAAATCACAACAAAACAAAGGTTTGAACTAATAAGTTTCATCCTTCTCAATTAGCCTACCAACTCCGGAAAAAAACGGGTGGTAATTGGTGTCTGCGTGCGTGCGTGCGTGCGTGTGGGGGGCTGTCCGCGATTGCCAAATTGTTCGCACTAATAAACTGTTGCTTTGGCAACAGTCGGCAGCGGTGGCGATGGCCGGGGTAGTGACAGGTCGGTCGCCGCTTCCCGTCTTCCTGTTTGCGTTGTCCCGAGCCGCGGCTTCGTGTGGGGGCGGCGGCTAAAGACCCCAAGGAGGTCGTCAGTCACCACGGCGCTGTCCTGAAACCCTCTTTACTACGCTGGCTTCCCCTCCCTCCAAACATCCCGGGGGGACGACAGTTACCTCTCTCTCTCTTTCGCACGTTCTCTCACTCCGTCTGTCACGCGCTCGCATGCGCAGCCCTCTGTCTCTTCCGGTCCCCGGCACGCACTCTCCCGCCGTCTGTTGTGCTGCCTCGCTCCTCGTCCGACCGTATGAATATATGTATGAGGTTTGAGCGCCATTACTCGCGAAACGGAGAGTGAACGAGCGGGGGGGTCGGCCGGTGAACAAGACGTGACTCGTCTCGAGCTAATACCAGTTGATGCATCATATTCAACGTTCAAAGTATTCAAAGTATTTTCTATCAATGTACAATTTTTTTTTTAAATGTTTCCAGTTTGTAGTTTGTATGCGTGTCCAGCCTGTCAGCAACAAGTCAAAAGTTTTCTTTGCGTCCCCTCCAGACGTCTTTGTCGCGATGCTCTTCTTCATCCAGGAGGAGTATGACTTCTGCCGTTCTCCATTACCGATGGAAAAGAAACAAAACGCCGTGCCACTCGCCTCTTGACATTCAGTGGTGAACGACCCTCTCTGAATGTTAAACAGGGACGACACGGAGGGACTCTGATTGTAAATAATTTGGCTCAAGCCTCTGCGATGCGGCGGTCAGCCAACCGACGCATCCTCACCCTCCCTCCCCCTCTGCCCCTCCTCCCTCCCTCCCTCCCTCACTCTCTCTCCCACTCCCTCTCTCACTCTCTCTCTCCATATCAGGACCTTCTGTTGCTCCAGATGCTCGTGAAACCGGCCCCCTCGCATTTTCGACAGGTGTCGCCGCTGCGTCATGTAAACTGCCATCCTGCTCGATACAAATATAATATAATACACCCCCCCCCCCCCCCCCCTCCCAACACCACCCATCCCCCTTCCACCACCCCCCCCCCCCCCTGTCCCAAAACGGCTCCGGTAACCTGACCTACAGCGGAGACGGGGCCCTCGTCGAGCACTTTCCGGAATATTCCGTCTGTCTCAGCAGGGAGGGGGGGGGACGTGATGGCGGGGGGGAGACGGGGGAGACGGGGGGGGGGGGGTGTTGCCGTCGGTCCTCTGAGAGGATTCTCTGTCCTCGCTAAGTGACTCCCAGCATCTGTGCGATACACCCCTGTTACATGTTGTCCTGGCTTGGGTTCTCTTCCTCTCAGGTTAACGGACGCCCGGGCCGCCAGTGAAAGGAGAGCGGAGGGAGGGTTTGTGAAAGGGTTTGATAGGCGATAGGTTCATGGTGTTCTGGGTAAAAGTAATTGTTTCTGACTGGGAAGGTTTGTGTTTCGGGACAGATTCTTACCTAAATGCGTTCTCGTAAACGGGTCCGGGCCCGCTTGGAAGTACACATTTGCATTTAACGATAGGGTACAGCCGCATAATGGCGCAGGTACAGAGCAGCATTGTGGCAGACGCCAGGGAGGAGTGAGGGGAGTGGTGGGTCTGGCAACCTGCTGGCTCCACCCCCAAGGCCATATAGGGACGTCCTCCTTTAAACGAGGCAAGCCTGGGGATCGTTAAGCAGGGGTGCTGGGGCTTAAGAGGGCGAGCAAACAGACATGTGCAGGGGAAGTTGGAACTGGAGCTAGAGCTGGCGCTAGGCTAAGGACAGGACAGGACAGGACAGGACAGGACAGGACAGGACAGGACAGGACAGGACAGGACAGGACAGGACAGGATCTGTGTGATCGCCTGGAAGCACGGAACGGCCTAAGAGAAAGAGACAGGTGGAAGGTGTTGGACGGACTGGAGCATGAAGGAGGTGGATGACTCTTTTCCCACCCTGGGTTTATTTACTGGGTAAATAAACCATTCTGCTTGGAACTGCTCTGTGTGTTGTGTCATTTTGTCTACCCAACTTGGTAGCGTGGAAACCCCACACCCAATTGCCCGCTACAGTATGTTTAAATTACCGTCAAAACTGTTAAATAGTTCTCGTAGGTATCACGGATATGAAGCAAAGAACGTTGTTTGAAACTCTTCATGTGCACACACTTACGCCTCGCGTCAAAATTGAGTAAAATTGAGTAAAATAACTAATACTTTCCCCATCTATCTAACAATTTGGAAACTGCAGTAGAGAGTTAATTGGGATTCAATCTTAGACATGGAACTATTAACTTGCATTGTTTGTAGTTTTTTCTATCAACATCGAGAACTACAACTCCCACGTCTCTTCACCCAGAACCACAGCCTCTTTATTCACCACACATCTTCCGAGCAGAAAACTCGAAAAACATCAAAATAAAATCACCCTCCGGCAGACCCCAAACCCTGTCAGACGGACAGACGGACAGACGGACAGCAGGCTTACCCTGGGTCCGATCGTTACGCACTACCCTGAAGACATGGCTTTGGCCCCTGTGTGTTTTGCTGTTAATTAAACAATAGGGGCCCGGTGCCGGCGCCCAGTGGAGTGCATGATTAATTACCCCATAGCGCCCGCGGCCTCCCTCGCTAACGTTGACGACTCCGCGCTGGCGTTGTCAGTAGCCAGCGCTCGTGCCATCCATCACCACCCCCTCAACCCTACCATCACCCCCACCCCCACCACCACCACCATCACCATCTCCCCCATCCCCGTAAGGTCACCAGCGAGCTGGAGCCTCTGACGGCAACACTGTGTTCCGTAATTACACCTCACTCTCGTGCGAGCTCTCGCTGTTTTCCCGGTTGCCTTTTCTGATGTCGGCGCACGTTCGTACCGTCAGATGGGTGTTAGTGGCTGTTCCAATTAGGCGCTCGGATCAATGCGTTGGGATAATGTATGGTTGTGTGTGTGTGTGTGTGTGTGTGTGTGTGTGTGTGTGAGAGGGTGTGTCTTTTTGTTGACTGCGGTGCCATTATTAACACGTTATTACTCGGAACGGCGGTAACTGCGTTGCTAATGGCTCACTCTAGCACAAGCTTCATCCCGGAAACAAAGACATCTTGACGGCCTTATTGAGATAAAGATGGCAGTTGGGATGCTTTTTGTTTGCGACGGCACCTTATCTCTTTTGCTAATTTGACAGTGAGGAATGACTGTATTCCTAGTCGGGGAAATCATTGTCTTTTCAAGGTTACGGACAAGAAATGTAAATAAATCTTCCGATAACCGAAATGGTGGTCTTCCGAGGCGCCCCGCACTTTCCCTTCCCGATACCCATCAACTATCTGCCCAGTTTCTTTCTACCTTTTCTTTTTTCCCCCTCTTTCTCTGTTTTTCTCCAGAGGATGTGTATTACATACCTTCTTGGCATCGGAGAATACCAGCGAGCAGACGCCTCTCCTGACACCTTGGGGTAATGATCAGCCAGCCTCCAGAGAGAGAGAGAGAGAGAGGGGGGTGAGAGGGGGAGAGGGAGGGAGAGGGAAGGAGAGAGGGAGGAGAGAGATGGGGAGGGAGAGAGCCAATGCATTTTTGAGTTACCGACGAAGCATGACAATAACCTTTAACATTATCATTTACACACACATTACAGCCACGGGGCTGGCTGTCTATAGGCTGCCTCGCGGCCATAACTCACTCGCCGCTGATAGGATGCGCCTCTCATATTTTTTCACGCGATCAGGCTTTGTGACTTTGAGGTGGCGCGCGAGCGGGTTTAGAATCGTCCATCTTGTGGAAATTTCAATTTTGGGGGAATTTTCTCTTTTTCTTTCTGTCTTCATCCTCTCTGAATGTCTTTTTCTCTTGCTCTCAAGGTGGAATATATATATTCTGTGATACTGCCGGGGCCGGTGAAACACTCAGAGAGAGAGAGAGAGAGAGAGAGAGAGAGAAAAAAGGAGAGAATAAATATCGGCAAAATGAAATAAAGTAAATCTTATCACACAGCTTGTCAAAACAACGTTAGTTTATTCAAGTGAGAGAGAGAAAGAGATGTTGAATTACCGTTCATGGCGTGACTCGGGGGCGAGCGAGGGCCTGAGGGGGGGGGGGGGGCTCACTTGAGAGCCGTGGGAGGGGGTGAGCGATGGCGGTCGAGAATGGGATTGACAGACAGCCGGGGAGGATCACAGTCCAATACGATCCGATGACACGCAGCGATGCTGACAAGGCGATGGGGGTTAGGACCCCACTGCAATCCACCGGCCCAGCGGGGGAGGGGGGGGGGGTCTGAGCCTGGGGCTTCTGTTGTCAAGCAGACAGCGTTGTGTGGTATGTCTCGGTGACATCATGACAACAAGCGACCGCATGAATCAGTGTGAAGGCAGGACGGGTACCAGTGTGATACAGAATACCTGTTTTATGAGAGACTGAGAGTGATACTCTTATATTATGTCATTCAGGGGATGAACGTGATCGGTACCTGGTTGTGTGTGTGTGTGCGTGTGCGTGTGTGTGTGTGTGTGCGTGTGCGTGTGTGCGTGTGTGTGTGTGTGTGTGTGTGTTTGGAGGTGAATGTGATGTGTGCATCATAATCTGCTGTTTGAACTGTCATCAGACCCACATTGATCGATCATGCCTGTTACAGATACATGCCTTGTATCTGTAACATGTATGTCCTTTATTTACAATGAATAATGAATAATAATAAATAAATAAGTAAAAATGTGTGAGAGTGAGTGAGTGTGTGTTACGATTAGGTTTAGCTTTAGAGTGAATATGGTTAGGGTCAGTACTGACATCGCACAGAGGGGGCGGTGTTGAGGGGCTCATCAGCGATACTAAGCAACAGCTGAGTGGGCAGGTGAGTCTCAGTTTGTGAGACTCTGGAGAGTAGAGAGTCATTGGATGTGGCTCTTTGCTGGTGAGACTCTTGAGTTTCTTGGATTAACACGAAGGACAAACGTTGTGTTCATGACATTTCTATGAGGGAACTTTCAGTTGTACATAGGCAAGGAAAGGCAACTTTTTTTATACAGCACTTTTCACACAAAAATTTGTAAAATAGATAGAAAACAAAGGCAAAGTGCAATGTCTTTAATCATATTTTGCTCAGCAGTCTCTCTGGTACCCACGTCGGGACTCTAACCTGACCTAAAGGAACTTGGTCCTTTCTCTGGGACTCTAACCTGACCTAAAGGAACTTGGTCCTTTCTCTGGGACTCTAACCTGACCTAAAGGAACTTGGTCCTTTCTCTGGGACTCCAAGCCGACCTTAAGGAACTTGGTCTTTTCTACATAAACAAGGAAACTATACGACGCGAAGGAAAGCGCGCGCTGGTCACCTGGAGACGAGGTGCTGGAGCGGCGGGACACAGAGATGTTCGCCTACTGTGGCTGTGGACCTTTGGTGAGTACCTCACACCTAACCCCCTAGATAGGTAATCGCACCCACCCAGGGAAAGTTTAGGAACATACCCCAGGTTCAACCCACCATGTCGGGACAGACATAGGTCACGGGCCGTCTACCCTGGTGAATAACGAGTGCGGTAGGTCTGCCACGTAACAGTGTGTGTGTGCGAGTGAGCGTGTGGGAACACTGATTTCTTACGCAAAATACCGGTATCACTTTATTTTGATAGTCCACTGTTGACACTCAACAAGCTATCAGTAGACATGCAGTTGCATAAGAGATGTTGAAGAACAGGTACAGGACTGAACCAAACAACAGACTTATCTGAAAACTTCAAGACACCTTAAAGCCGCCAGCGCCCTGCCAAAGCAACAGAAGCAGGAACATTCTGAAACTTTAGGGCTGGATTTAGCAAAAGGCGTTCTGTGCTTAAGATGCAAGTCTTGGACCGCAGCCCTGCATGGCTCAGGGAGGGGGGAGATGTTAGACTTAATATTGCCCGGAGGCCCCGAGGAGCAAAACAAAGAAGGAAAAAAATTATGATTCTACCAAAAACGCCAGCCAACTTTCGTGCATATGCGGGCCATCAATGTGCCAAGAAGTGAGTAATTAAAGCAAAATAAAAAGCCTTCTAGAAGTCAAAGCAGATCCATGTTGCGAACCTGTTTACTCCTTTGGGCTCCCCCCTCCCCCTCCCTGATCAGATTGCGTACCTACACCCAAATTCGGTTTTCAGAATGCAAAGAATGATGATGATGCATTCAATAGATCCGTCCTCATTACAAATCCTTTTTAAAAAACAAGAAGGATAACAACGTGGGCTGCAAGGTGAAAGTCAAGAGTGTTGTTGTTGGTTAGAAGACTATTGACGCCCACCATTCAAACTGTTAGAAAAAATCAGGGACTGATCAAATTAGCTCGATTCTCAAGCATTCTTCGTCAATAAAAGAGCTCCGGTTGAAAGTGATTGTCTAAACCTTGGAAGGTAAAATACCCAGAGAGATGAATAATTTTGATTCTTTTTAAAAGAGGCTGAAAAGGCAGTATATCTTTGAATGATTAAAGGTGAAATATATTTTTTTATAGGTGCTTTGGTGAAGACTTTTATTCGTGACACACGATTTGTTTGTGCCCCTCTTGTATTTTTGATATCCTCCACTGTGCATCTGCATCTTCAATGTATTTCCACAATCTCACTGCCTCGGGCATCAAGGCTGTGCTCCCGAACTAAAACCACTATTAGATTCATCGCTTGGTGCCAAATTAATAAACAACACAATATGGGGTTGATTTGCAGACAAACTTATTGTCAAACACATTACGCTTTCACTGATGTTTCCCCAGGCAGAAAACGGCTTGGCTAAAACCCACTTTGCCTGCGCCATTGCGGCACAGACATGCGAATACATACCCTGACGTGCCAGTACATACACAAACGTGCACGTAGATACACGTAACAGATGCTTGTTAATCGTTTTGTGATCCAGACAGAACCCAATAAGACGGGTCAAAACTGAGACAGGTTGAAACATTGGCAGAACACACAAAAACGCATTTGTCAGTCTGTCAGCTGTCCAGTCGGTGTAAGGAAAACTTTGGAGGAGACCACCTGTGGACTTCGGTGATACCGCACATTTATTTTATTCCTCCCCCGGCTTTTGAAACATCGAGCAAGTGAAACTGAGAAAGAAAAATCGAATGCTGAACGCTAAACAGAGCTGACTGGAGGACGAGAGCAGGGGGGAGTAAAACATCCAACTGAACACACTCCAGATATTTAAATAATCCATTTCAGACTTTGCTCCGACAAGCAGACCCAAAATAAAAGAGGCATTGCCAACTCTGAAAAGGGGTTAGTCGACTCATCGATTGACTTTCCCATCCGACCAAAGCTTGACTCCTTGATTACAACTGAGCAGTTAAATACCTCATTAACTATGTATAATCTTCCGCCAATCAATTTAGTTGTTTCGACTGCTAGCCAACAGTTATGGGTTACACACAATACCTGCAGGTAATTCAACAAATACTTCTATGAGGAAAGTGTGTTAACCCTATTGACCTCTGGATGACTTTTATATAAAAATCAATCACAAAGTTGCTTTGTATAAATGATTCTCCTAAATGACTGAAGGGTAATGATCTGGATTATATTTGGATTTATGGAGAACTATGGCAATAGAATACAAAACACCTGCTACCAGTACATATTATTTTTTGTTGGGTTGTGCACTGTGTATGAATTGATTACGTTCAAACATCAGGCTCGCTAAAGGTTTCTCACCACGGTTCACATCAGGGCCAAAGGGGAGTCCTTCACATGTCAGTCGAGTCGTTGCACAGTTCTCTGGATTAATCCCCTTGTTCTCGAAGCCCTTCGAAATAACCGTCGAGTATAGTTCAGCTCTAATGTCAATCGCGTGAGCTACCGCAGGGAAATAGACACCCGAGTCCTCGCCCGTCGACAGAGAAGCATAGATAATGGAACCGGATGATAGGGTGCGACTAGGTGTATTTATACAAGACCGGAAAATGTGTAATTTTCTCTTCGCACAAAGTGGCAGCTGGAGCCACAGAGCAGGAGAGGTAGGGGAACATGGATCTCATTAGCTCAGCTGGTGGTGGACGACCCATCGTGCCGCCAACGACCCACCTCACAGAGGTGGAGATGATGTGTGCGTTGACCGACGGAAGGCGGCTCGGAAAACGTAGGCGAAGGAAACGCCGGGAACAGCAGGGAATATAGATGAGACACTTTTGATGTATAATAATCACGGCGTTGCTGGTCTGACTGCGGGGGAATATATGCAGGAACACAAACTGTTTGTGGTGTCGGCCGCAGAGATGCATTTTTCTCGTGTTTTGATGAGACCTTCCCCGGTGACCTTCCAGGGCCGAAGCGCTACATGGAAACATAAAAGTTTGCACAGTTTTGATGAGACCCCCGCAGATAGACACACTCGCAGCAGTCTGACTAACTGTCTAACTTGGGGGAAATGGCAGCCACACATCCACACAATGTGTGCTTGTTAAGAAAATCAGCACATTTAACACAATCGCTATGAAGTGATTAGAGATGGGTTGGAAGCCAGGAACTGAAAAAGACACTGCTCAATGTACTGAGAGTCTTCTGCATGGGTTAACAGACACTGCAACAGGGCAGACGGACGTCAGGGCCTGAAATAGTGACGCTATTCATGGGGAAAGGAGATAAAGGGTCCCTCTGGAAAGGTAGGGTAAAACGGGTAACAGATAGCTAAGAGAACATGTTAAAAACACTTGGATGATAGACATAATGTGCAGGAGAGCAGGTCAGGACAGGTATTACAGATGAGGAGGCAGGTAAGACGGGTAGCATGAAAGTTAAGAAAGGTTACCGCACAGTTAAGAGTACAAGTAAGAAGAAATGGATGCTAGATTTTATTCTCCCACGAAAGCAGGTGATGTCAAAGAGCGCATGCGTAGGATATGATCAACACTGGGCAACATTCAGGCAGCATAGCAGCATAGAGATACATAAAGTTTCAAACCCAGTAGCAGAATCGCAGTCCTTGTCATTAGAAAAGGATAGGACGAGAGTATAAACCACATCGTTGAAATGTAATAGTAATGATTTAACACAGAAAGTGAACTTAATTGAATAAAAAACACTGAAAAAGTGTTCAGCAATAATTCAGTGGTCTTTCAAAACGTCTCAGAAAGCAGCGCATTCACATCAAATATAATACAGGGAGGAAGAGGCCAGAGTATGATAAGTAACAGGTATGACAGCTAATGAAAGGAAGGTTAGACAAGAGGGGTGAGACCATGCATTACCAGGGGTGGAAACAAATGGATTAGAACAGAGGTCGACGAAGCTACTGTCCACAATAACACGTGACAGCCGCCAAGGCGACAGTAAACACGCCTGGCCCTTGACGCGGTGGTGACCTTTGTGTTTCAGCATGAGGTCACCTTGTTTAGCAACACTGCAGCTAGCGTCGGGGAGATCATTCTCAGTTCAATCTGCGTGCGTCCATCAATGTGTGTTTATGCGTGGGTGTCGGCGCGTGTATGTGTTTTGACGCTAATTGTAAGTGTAAGTCACGGTCGAGCGTTTGAGTTAAGCACCCTCATTTGAAGTAATATCCCAGCCTCTGCCAATTTGTCATCAATTTACGTACGCATATTATACCTCAGATAAAATACCCCATCAGGCTATATTTGTTTGTGATTGTATCTACATATACCTGTGTGTGCCCTGTATGAATAAGGTAAAGTAGTGTGAAGTTATTCATGCAAAATACCAATAAAAGGCCATTCATATCCCATCATCATGCTGTCGTACAAAATGAAAACGACAATAAGTTACTGAGCAGGTGATTGCGTTGGATTGCTAACCTTCACCTCGCTGAAAAGAATGTATGTCGAAAGAATTAATATCAAAATAATTGATATTAGCTTTTGGATCCAACGATTTTGGTTTGATGCCAAACGACTACGCCACCCACCCCTGTTGCTTAGCGACCTGTTAACTATTTTAGAGTAGAACAAAATGGCACCTGATGTTTTAATCAAACCATCATTTTAGAATTAAATACACGTGAACATACAGCCACCTCAGTGGTTTTCCGAGAATTTGTTGCTGTTGTTATGACGGCACCTGACAGCTAATTAGCACTTGTTTCTGAGAATAAATAAATTAAACGTCAATGAGAAAATTATGGCCTGCCAAACAATTAGCCTACTGGTCGTATAAATGGAAATTATACGTATTCAAGTAAACGTTTTTTGTGTTAAGTTTTCAAATGTATTAATAATAGAATTTATTAAAACGATTCAAAATATCTTTTTTTTATTCCTACACAGTAATCCTACATTGGATACATTTAAAAGCATGAACTGGATAAATCGAACCGCTTTTTGTTGAGAAAATCCCCAAAAAGAAACGTATATAACTGCAAAGTTGTATCCCAATCTCCCACTTCTCCGTGGTTAAAGGTACAGATGGGCCAGTGGCCGCATTAAATGAAGCCATAATGGAAGCCTTCATACGTATCCCTCTGTGGAAGCCCTTTCATAAAAATGAAAGATTCCTCCCATGTTTGGCGGCACGCTTGGGACTACTTGCCATGCTCATCACCGGACTCCGAATGGCATAGCTGCAGTCTACCTGAAGTACTTTTCATTACTGTAACTGCCAGGTCTGTCTTTCAAATGGGCAAACCCCTGAAAGGACATTACCTCACATTCCAGAATTATTCCTGTCTCTTACCTGGGAAAAAACCCACTTCGTCCTTCAATTACGTTCATGTTTACACCGAGGTTCGCCAGGTTTGATAAGAAAAAGTTTCTTCAAGACTTGAAGAATTTGATTTAATGAATACTTTTGATGAAACACTAATGGTGAGTTTTTGTAATGTGATATATGGCAGATAAAGTCAGAATACAGGCACACATTTATGTACATGTATTTCAGGACTTTAATCTATTCTTTCTATGTATTGACTTCAGTGTTGATTTGAACAATTTAACAGAATCAACAAAACTATTTGCATGTTGTATAACTGGTTGTACATTAACATTGAGATACTGCATTGTATGTCAAATTGTTGAGTCAGTCCTGTCATGTATTAGAAGGATTGTTGAAATGAACATTGTCAAGCAACTAGAAAAATCCTTTTTATATATATAACGGGTCGGCTTAGCTCAGGAGGTAGAGCAGTTGTCTTGTAAAGGTTGCTAGTTCGATCCCCGGCTCCTCCTGGCTGAGTGTTGATGTGTCCCTGAGCAAGACACTTAACCCTAACTGCTCCTGACGAGCTGGCTTTCGCCTTGCATGGTTGACTCTGCCGTCGGTGTGTCAATGTGTGTATTAACTGATGTAAGTCGCTTTGGATAAAAGCGTCTGCTAAATGCCCTAATTGTAATTGTAATATAAATATAAAAACAAGATTAGAGAGAACAAAACCATTACACTTTGGAAACCCTGGCGACTTTCAGCTAAAAAGTTTGACAGATTTTCTTTTTTTGAACATAATAAAAGTTGGTCACAGTCTACCTGGCTTACCGTGTTATCGGCCGGCGAGAGAGGCCTGCGTCTCTTTGAGCACTCTGTTTAGTGTGCCACCTGCTTTAGGGACGGAGAGAGGGAGCATAGCTTTAGAGGGAAATGGAAACACCAACAGAAATGGGCTCATGGATCAACTTGTCAGTTGGTGCTTTACGGCGATAAAGTAAATTAATAATAATATTTATCTATGCAGGTGGGCCTATTTATTTCATTTAAACTTGAATAGTGGCTTAGTTCAGTCTCTCACTTTTGTCAAATAGATTATTTGGTTCGCTGCGTAGGTGTAAGATACATTTTTCTGTTCGACATTTCCCAGAACTTGAAAATAAAACTACACAAAGCTGTATTACAAAGTGACTCTCCTCATAATTTATTAATTTAATGAAAAGGTTCAGAAGTTAATAGATCCCAAAGGAGTAATAAAAGGATGTCTCTAACCTTTACCGAACCTTTACTACTCTGTAATTAAAGCAACTGACAAATGTGCAAGGCTAAAAGGAAAATACATTACCATCCTTACTCATGTTTACGAGATACAAGTTACCATGTGTTTCCTGGATACCACGAGGTAAACAAACCCCCCCCCCCCAACATGTCCGTCGCTCTGTTGTCACCTCTAAGTTGCTCGACACTTCTAACGGATGCGGCCATCATGAATGTGAAGTAGCCATTTCTTTGCTCGGCGGTAATTTGCTACATTACGGTATATTGTCAATGAAGGCCTAACTACTTTCTCCTTGATGGGATGGCCTAATTAACGGCAAGGATAATTAAGCCGGTGTGGTTTTGATTGGCTGCAGAGTGGGAGTCAGCCACCCCATTATCCCGCTGTTAAGTGAAGTGCCCTTCCTTTCATCTCGTCGCCTAATGCCGTCGAATCCCACCACTGATTGACCAATTTATCCGGCGCCAGCGCCGCCGAGAAGTCCGACGCAGGCGGCGCTGAGGTGCGTTTGGTAAACCCCCCCCCCACACACACACACACACACACACACACACACACACACACACACACACACACACACACACACACACACACACACACACACACACACACACACACACACACACACACACACACACACACACACACTCGGGTAGCGGGGGAGTCATCATCGCCACGGGCCGTCGAAACAAACACACTTTTCTCTTTTTGCTCCTCATTGATCAGGGCTGATGATGACAATCAAAGGAAATGGTACTTTTTTAGACTCGAGATGGGTGCTTTCTTGGGTGACACAGAGGGTGTGTGTTATTGGTTTTATATAGGCGTATGCTTTCCTACATACGTACGCATATATGTATATGAATACAGAATTATATTTAATTACACAGTGTTGTTGAATGCTTGATTCTGAATTAATATGGGGAGGGGGAGCCAATTATGGCAAAGAGAGTGAGAGGGAGAGAGACTCACCATAGCTGATGCCCAGGACCACGTTTGAGACAGGATTCAAATGAATGAGTTCAGTTCATCAGGGGATTGGGGGGGAGGGAGGGGGAGGGGGAGGGGGAGGTTGGTTTTCACAGCATCCCCAAGATTACATAATTCCTTTGCTGGTCATGGTTTGCGATTGCGGTTGGGTTACCATCGGCAGAATCAGAATGGTTCAGAGATTGTGGAAATGGGAGTCAGAGAAATGGAGCTCACCTCTTTGGCCTGGGTAAGTGAACCAAGATCAGAGCTAGCAAGCAAACCAAGGTGCCTGGAGCGAATCTGATAACAGAATACACATTACACACAGCGCAAAACACACCACGGACGGATGATATTGCAGTTATGACAGGAATGGCTCATCTTTCCAATTCTTGCCTGGCTACAGTTTAGAAATACCGTATGTTTGATATGGTGACAAACGTCATGACAACTGGGAATATATATTTATTTTCTTTCAGTCCTTGAGGCACGCTTGAGAAAAATGTGAAATCCCTTCCTGCACCTGAATTTGATTAGGGTTCCTCATGAATGAAAGATGAAAAACAGAATGGCTGGGATTTGTCAATTAATTACAGTCATATAAAATTTGTCAATAAATATACATAACTAATTGTTTAAAATTTGCCAAAAATGCGTAGTTTAGGGTGGTCGCATCTCCATTTGCAATTTTACATTCATGTTAATCCTCCACACTTTAGTAGTATTGACACAATTTGCAAACTTCAAAAGTAATAAATTCATTGCCTTTGGTTTGCATTTGATTTCAACCACACACATGCATGTTAATCATTTGCCTTGTATTGTAATCTGACACACACACACACACACACACACACACACACACACACACACACACACACACACACACACACACACACACACACACACACACACACACACACACACACACACACACAATCAGACATTAGGGGGACAACCACCACATAAAAAGAGACCAAAAATGCAACATAAAACACCATCTCAGGGAAAAATTAAGAAAGAGAACAACAGCAGCCAGTCACCCAGCTGTGTACCACAGCTTTCATCATTGATGAAACCACTGCAGACTCGTATTCTGTGGGGGATTATGGGATGCAACACAGCTGCAATGGAGGTGCCCCCCCCACACCGCCACCGCACCTCCTCCGCCTGCAAAAGCCAGAAGATGTTTGTTTACATACTTAAACAGACTGGCTTGATGTTGCCGAAGGCTCAATCAACATCTCCATCGCCACATGCTTATTTTATCCCAATGAGGCGCTGGGATGGTTGGGGTGGCGCGGTTGTGGTGTTGGGTGGATTCATGTGGGCGGTGGGGGTGGTTGACGTTCATGTTAATCACTGGTCATGTAAACATACATGCCACACAACACCTCCTCCTCCTCCCCCCCCGAGGAGCCAGGAGGCCTACGATAAGACTTAAGGACTTAAAGAGAATATGTCTGTTGCTCTTTTTTTAGTTGTTCTACCCGTGTCAGTGTGTTGCTGCGGAGAGGGGGGGGGGGGATTATAGGAAACACTAAATCCTATCTTTTGTGGGCAAGGCCGCAGTCAATAAGAGCTATTGTACGGAGGAGAAAAAAAGAACGGATAAAATGGGAACATGTGCAATAAGTGCGGCGAGATTTCCATCTGGCGAAATGGCTGGCGAGCGCTGGAGGAAGATATTAAAGTAAGCCTCGGTGTCTCTCGGCAACCGTGTGGACGGATGAGGGATGGGGAGAGAGGAGGAGGAGAGAGGCGGGGGACGAGGGAGGGGAGAGAGAGCAGGCGATGCGTCTGGGGTATATCAGGGTGTACAGTACTGTTAACATTCACGATGCGCCTGCCACGCGCGCGCACGCCCCGACCACTTCTGTTTGGAAACGAAGGCGCCCGTGGAGGTCGTCGTCTGCACCCCGGCTAGTATCATCGGCCCATCTCAATAACAAACACCGGAGCCCCGCGAGATCACTCACGTCACGATCGCGCGTCGCGATAACGTGTGTATTTAAGAAGATGACGAGCGAAGGCGGAAAGGGGAAACGAAAAAAAAGAACGTGGAACTTTAACAAGGTCAAACGTTTAATTTATATCCTAGCCCGTGCCTCGGTATCTGAAGAGATCCCCCTCCCCATTTTAATAAACCCTGAAAGCAATTCCACGCAGACCACTGATAACCGAGACATGATGCATGGTCGCCGCCAAGATGCACCGTGCTGACTTATTCTGCACACCACCTTTTGTTTCCTGCTCGCAATGCATCCTGTATTGACAGAGCCTTATCATGTCCCGGCCAGAACAGACTAGCCATTCTTCAACACACACACACACACACACACACACACACACACACACACAAACACATCGCAAACACACAGACACACACGTACTGTACACACATCAAACGGCTTCTTCACCTGCTGTGGCACAAATCGCACAGAGAAGCACACCGTATAAAACAGGAACCAGAGGACACAGTTCTCCACTCTATTACTTTTCAGTCATTAGGCAGACGCTTTCATCCGAAGGGACTTACAGTGAATTAGGTCAGGTCTCTAAGCGGCAGGCGGGGGAGACACGGGGGCTGGACAGATTTCTCTCCAGTGTGCGTCCAGGTACACCGCAGACACTGCGGATTGAACCCGGAGCATTTTTGTCCGGGAGTCAAAACACGGTAGCTTACAGGCTCCCTCTCGCCGTCTCTGCTGTGTCTGCGGGGCTGAGGACTCCGGTGAGGGTAAAGCCCCTCTGATCGGCTGTTGTCCTCTGTAGCGTCTAGCCGGATGGGCTGTTGGCAGCCAAGGCAGAGGGGGGGGGGGGGGGGGGGGCGATGGCACTGACACCTTCAGGTCAAGGTGCCTCTGTGCCTTTCCTCAAGCCTAACACGTCGCCCTCTTCTTCTCCACGTCCACCTTTAGCCCCTTGATCTCTCCTCCTGCCGCCTCCTCCTCCTCCTCCTCCTCCCGCCTCCTCCTCCTCCTCCTCCTCCTCCTCCTCCTCCTCCTCTTCCTCCTCCACCTGTCCTCCGACCAGTGCTGACTTGCCATGGCGTGTTAAACATAGGGTCCGATGAACGCGAACGCCTTGCGTCTCTGGCTGGCCGTTGTGTTCCGCGTTTCCCCTCATTAGTCACTAATGGACTCCATGAACGTTAGATTTGGACGACAAGTGTTTTTTTACGACAAGGAAGTTAAAAATCTATCGGACGAAAGCTAAACAAAGAGGAACCAAACAGAGGTGGATAATGGCTAGTTAGATGGGAACACATTTTCGATGTGGAGCATCGTTTCAAGGGGAGGGTGAAATTAAAGCAGAGCTTTATGGCCTGAACCAGATGTTTCTGACCCCGGCGAGATTGAATGATTTGGTGTAGAGAGAGAGAGAGCAACTCGGGGATTGACAAGTCGTGTTGAACAATATTCCAAACAAAACCCCATCTCTCTATCTATATATAGATATATAGATCTATAGATGTATTGCACTGGTTGCATACATAATACATCACAACCTCTGAGGATAAAGAGGAAAGACAGAGGGCGGATTATTATAAATATAAAGTATGTGAATCGTCTGTACCCCAACATGTGGCACCTGATATCAGCGGGAGGGCCAGTGTTGAAATAATAGACTATTGTACTCTCTGTGTCTCTCTCTGTGTGTGTGTGTGTGTGTGCGTGTGTGTGCGTGTGTGTCTCTCTATCTCTCTCTGTCTCTGTCTCTCTCTCTGTGTCTCTCTCTATGTGTGCGTGTGTGTGTGTGTGTGTGTGTGTGTGTCTCTCTCTCTCTCTCTCTCTCTCTGTCTCTGTCTCTGTCTCTGTCTCTCTCTCTGTCTCTCTCTGTCTCTCTCCGTCTCTGTCTGTCTCTCTTTATTTGTCTCTACCCTTCGTTGCATACACAGGTGCTCAGGAACGTAATCACAATGCCCTGGTCAGATGTGTGCTGTGTCAGTGATGTTTTTGGGTCGGGGTAGTGGCATTGTCAACCTGACACTGAAACGACGAACTGCGAATGAACTTTGAACCCCAACGTGTTTACACGTTTAATCAATGCCTAGGGTTCCAAGGGACAAGCCGTCTGAAGAGCTCTGTTCTGCGAAAACTTTAAAATAAGCTTTCAAGCGTAAGCTCTTGGAGGATTCGACTGTCCCAGTTACATCACATGGCTTTGAAAATATTTAAGTGCTGTTGAATGATAAATGATTCAAGTAAGGATTTTTTACTTCAGACAAATTGAACAATCAATCACTTCGGAAAAAACGCCACTCCTCTGTGGTGTTCCCCGACCCAGTAGAACTCTGGGAATCTCTGCTTTAAGTCTTAAGACTTATGTCTGCTTTTCATTGGAGTTCCTGTTCGGAAATCAATGAAGCTTGAGTCCCTGTACCCCTCGTATCGGACGCTAGCAGGCGAGAGTCGGCTGTACTCGAGGCAATCGGACGGACCCAAGGTTTGCTGGAAAAATATGAGAATATAGACCACATTCAATTCTCGTTTAAATTAAAAATCAAACAGGGGAAGGTAGATATAGGCTTCGGTTTGAATTAGAATCATGAACTGTTTGTTGTGAATGACGATCGATCAAATGTGGTTACACTTGGTTAAGACTAAAGCGGTAACGGGGTTATAGTTATGTGGAGGTAGCTTGTGAGTGCTACTGATACTTTCTCTACTCTTATATTCCACTAACCTGAAGTACTCTGTGGGGAAATTTAACAGACCGTACAAGCGATTCTTCATTGACATAATTAGACAAATACTCTCTGTGCATTCTGGATAACACTTCCCATCTCCCAGTGTCTGGCATGGGGATTAATATTTAATTACAAGTTTTTAATCTCTCTGAAAATGGTTCAAAGGAATAGACAATGACTAAAGGAAACTGGTTGGCCTAATGACATGCAAGCACACATACGGGCGTACACACACATACACATCCACGCAGTCATACACATGCACACAGACATACATGCACACATACAGGCGTACACACATCTATGCACACAGACATACACACATACAGGCATGCATCCACATCTAAATCCATGCACAGTCATACACATGCACACAGACATGCAAGCACACGTACACACATTGACATGCAAGAGCACACACATACACACACAGACATGCAAGCACACGCACATACAAATACATAGACACTGACGCATGCAGACACAGACACATGCATTATTTCTCAAACTAACATGGGTAATGAAAGAAATGGGGCATTCACTGACATAAAAAATAACAATCCTAAACTCTGTTTATTATTTATAGTGAAACGGAGACCGTGACTTGTTTTTGAGTATAATTAAAACAAAAATTGTATTGGCATTCCTTGGAGTGTTTTTCCACACATATTCTTTGTAAAGCAACAGAAATGCTTGGATTAAAAGGCTGATAGCTGCTCCGGAATTATCCTAAGCATACTCTTAACATTAACACAGTCGCACACAGTCACACACACACACACAGACACACACACACACACACACACACACACACACACACACACACACACACACACACACACACACACACACACACACACACACACACACACACACACACACACACACACACACAGAGATTCACACATTTTGTAAGGATTTGTCCAGAAATGATGATCCATCATTTAAGGAGATTAGGGGGTCAGGGGAGGCTAGTGGCTAGGTTCTTAAAACCCCCCAGACAAAATCCCCTGGGTCCGACTCCGCCGTGACCTCAGCCTACCTGTAGACATCCCCTGAGCCAAAGACACCCTGAGCCACCTCTGATCCCTCTGTATCTGAACTCCCTGTGGATCACATTGGATGAAACCAACAGAAACGCTGTCTCGTGACATAGCTACCACACACTACCACAAATAATAATATAATAAAATACGTATTTCTCTGAGCCTTCTGTTTCCTAACAGCTACTAATCACCCTGTGTGGAGGGCAGTGCTTCTCTGTTCCTGCGGTCGCTCCTGTGTTGATTGTATTGATTGTCTCCGGCCTCCCCCTGGAAGGCAGTGTGGATGAAGGCGTCTCCTTAATTTAAATTGGATGTAAATAGTGGGTTGGTTCTGGGAACCCCAGCTGAGTAGTCCTCGGTGGGTCCTGGATTTATTAAAACATATCCAAAGAGCAACCTCACCTCTACGGAGAGCAAACCAAAACCAAATTCCCTGTGATGTAGCTGAATTATGGGGTGATTAAGCTTCAAGTATCTCAATTCATGTCTTTTAATAAAAGGTAACAGTGAGCAAAGATTGACAATAGAATCCCGTACAGTCTCCCTCCTGGTTCTATTACAACAGATCATATTAACGGCCTTACCCTTAAGACACCGAGCCAAAACCATCCCCCATGCGCAAGGTCTAATATTAGCAGCTGCAGAACCTGTTCCTGCTTGTGAACTACAGGGGGCGCCCCGGGAGCTCTGACAACCGTAATCTACATATCTCTCACTCTCTCTGTCTCTCTAGTATAACATTAAAGCATTGAGCATAGATGCATTGCATCCATGAGTCAATGAGTAGCTGGACAGGCCGTCTTTTCACCAAACAAAGCGCTCTCTCTCTCTCTCTCTCTCTCTCTCTCTCTCTCTCTCTCTCTCTCTCTCTCTCTCTCTCTCTCTCTCTCTCTCTGCCATCCTCACGGCGGCACGCCTGTCAACCTCCAGAACTTCTTCCTCCTCCATCTGGAAGGAAATAAGGGCGAGCGAGAGAGAGAGAGAGAGAGCGTGAAAAAGAGGTGAAATACGCTTTGATGGAAGGTTTAATAATACGTCTGACGAGTCCACAACAACAAAGAGACAGGTATTAGCGGCAGGGGGGAGAGAGGGGAACACCGAGATACCAAGAAGCAAACTCCAAAGACGAGTAACACAAGATGACAACGGAAATGAGAAAAAGAGAATAAAAAATATATAGAAGGGAGTCGGCGATACACAAATAAAAGGAAGAAAAGTGTCGCATATTTCCAGCGGAAACGTCTGTCCCCCCCACCCTTCCCCCGTGTCAAATTTCATTGCATCGTATAAATAGAAGAACCTTGCCAAGATTAGCTTAAACGAAGCCCTGTCCCCGGAGTGAAACGCGATGTGTGCATTACGAGTTTTACGATACCACCCTGCTGTGTGTTTTCACTCGACATATTTCCCTCCCCGTTATTTTTTATTTTTTACTGTTGCCAAGTGGATTGTGCGGTTCATATTAAACCACTCAAGTGGTGCCTTACAGGTGTATATCTAAGCCAGGCGTCGTTACACAACCTAATGCCTTAGAGCCCGTCGGTAAAGACGCGCACAGCTGTTGATGTATTGCGAACACATTTCCATACGGGAGTTTGTTTAACGGCCTGCTCTCAACAGGCTAGTTTTTTTTTTTTTTTTAGATGCGTAGTGAAGACTACTCTGTTTGCTTGTGCTTTTCTTATTACATTATACATTCCCACTATGTACTTTTCCGTTCTAATTCACTATTCTGTCAGTTGTAGCGTGCTGCGGGTGCTGGACTGGATGCCTGGACTCTCCTCATGGATAACCGGCCAGAACCCCATCACCATTTTAATATGATGTACATGTATTTACCTGTATGCCATTTGTGGCACCCATTGCACTCCTGACCATCCCTGGAAGAAGGGATCCCCTACACTGCGTTTCTTCTCAAGATTTCTTCCTTGCTGATTCAAGGGAGTTTTTTCTTGCCCGTGTGGGGGCATGGGTAAAGGGGGGTGTCACAAATATTTGGCCTGTTAAGCCCTTTGAGACTGTAATGGTGATTAAGGGCTATACAAATAAAATTGAATTGAATTGAATTTTTTTAAAATGTACTTTATTAATTTATTTTTCAGAGCACACAGGTTTTCGGTGTGTGTGCCACCTTAGAGGAGAAGAAGTCACACACAGATAGTCAGAAGGGCCGTCACAGTAGCTAGCACCACATGGTGTTCATACCCTGCTTAAATATCTGCAGTTAGCTGACTGGATTAGTCTGACGCATAAAGAGTGGCTCATTGCTTTTTAAGAGTGCATCTCGATTGCTCATCTTTAGCGGCGCAAACTGGTGCAGTTAAGACTTGGAATGCAGCCCTAACTTTACTGCGGGGGCCCTATTTGACTATTTAGTCCTTTAGCAGGCGCTTTTATCCGAAGAGGCTTCGAGTTAATTCAGATACCGTTCGTTAAGCCGCATGTGTCCTTCTCGGGGATGCCAGAGAGGAGGGACGGTCGAGTGGGGAGTGGGCGCGTTCCAACTGAGAGGCTCTGCGGACATTGGGTTCGATCCCAAATGTCAGCGCTTGGAACGCACTAACCACTCGACCGCCGGGTCTGACCCCCTCGGACGAAGGGCCTAGGAGTCGAAAGAAGAAGCCGACAAGAGTGATGAAGTGTAGAGGAATGCCCCACGAATCCTTTGTTTGTCAGTTTCTCAGTAGGAAACAGCAGCAAACAGCAAACAGCAGCAAAACTGCATGCACTTCGTAATCGTAAGCCTCTGATATCCATGGTGCAAAAGGTGGTTCGTGAAAAGTATTAAGTCTAGGTGATGAAGTCCTGGCATGCACATGGCACGAAATACACACAGTTGACGAAATTTTTTGTATAACCCTCCATTTAGTGAATTGACTTAAAGGGACACTGTAACATTTTAAGTCATTTATTACCTCAAATCAACGTATTCATTGATAAATAAGTCCTCATTGGTGTAAAATGATCTGTCAAAAATCGCACTTATCCTCCTGAGCGAAGAATAATTAATATGTAGTTACATAGGACGGGTAAGCTTCATGGAGGCTTCCATGTTCTTCCGGTCTATGAACTGCCGAGAGGGACAAAAAGCACTACGTGGTACAGGAAATGCAAACGCGTTTTCACTCTGAGCCAGGGTGAATGATGACTGAAATAATTCACTATCTTGCTCGAGGAGTAATTACTCATGCATCATTAGCTTACACTAATGATTCAATGCAGTTTGAAATTTGTTTGAAATAACGAACCTCATCATCACTCGAATGACTCGATGAGGTAGTATTGGATGTCATGACACAGCTTCTTGGCACATACTGCCCACCGTAGTTTTTGAACAAGAGAGCACCATTAGTTTGAATGCAATATACAATTGTACCACTAGATGGGAGTAATTTTTACAGTGTCCCTTTAAGAAAGAATACCAGTTAGACTTCAAAATGCATCAGTTTCGTTAAGTTAAGACCTAACTACGGAGGAACGAGTGGACCGTCCTCAACCGAGACGGAACCCAATTCAACTGTGGTTGCACAGTCATGCATGAGTCGCCGCAAGCTAGCTTTGAGCTCGGAGCCCCGGTGGTGCTAACTGCTAATCCAACCGGGGCGGCTGATTGGTCGGACCTGAGTGGGGTCGTTATGGGGTCAAAGGCGTGGGATACGCCTCATGGAGCACCCAGCGGGGGAATCGCTGAGACGGCCCGTTTGCAGTGTGTTTGTGCCATTCTGTTCTCTATTTGTGGGCTGAGAAGGGCTGATGAGGCACTCTGGCTCCGGGCTTATTTTTTAATACCTCTGGTGTTGAAAGTTATACACATTTAAGTGTCGTGACGCGCCCCCGATTTAAGTCTAAATTGTAGATTAACGGACGGGGGAATATTTTCTCATTAGAGTCGGAAGTGGAGTTTAGCGCGGGATGCCAGATTCCGCCCTGTGTCTATTTATCAAACTCAACCTCAATTGAACCCCCTCATGAAGTTGGGAACAAAAAGTTTCACATCCGAGAGAAAGACTCAGGGGATTCGTTTTTTTTGTGTCTGTAAACAAAATTGAGGATGAAAGTTGCGCCTTCCGCGTGATTCAAACTCGGGATGAGACTTGAGTCTCTAAATGTCACATCTCTCAAACGCCGATTCTCAGCCTCTGCTATCAGACTTGACATCACAGGGATATTCAGCTCGGAGACGGGGGGGGGGCTTTGCCTCCATCACTGTCACTCACACACACACGCAAACGCACGCCCCGCACACACACACACTCATCTGTGGTGACGCATAGTGACTCACCAACAGGATGTTAACATGGGGAGTACAGGAGAGGAGATGCGAGAGCCAGGGGGAGGGAGGGAGGGAGAGGAGAGAGTTTAAGTGGCCATAATAGTCGCAGAGATGCGGCATTTCTTGAAGTTCACGGACACACTGTGCGAGGCCCCATGCCGCTAATCACCGCCGTTTGGTTCTGAGATTGGTCTGGACGCACAGTGAGCGGTCTCTCTGTGCAGAGCTCAGACATGTCCGACGTGCGACACAAGGACGAATCAACACATTAGCGAGGGCCTCGATGACTTCATTCTGGTTCCCGCCGGATCGGGCAGGTCACGCACCACTAGGGTCGACGGACTGGGGTGTGAGGTGGACAGGCTTGGGGGGGGTCCAAGCAGAGGGGGGCCAATGGAAAGTTGAAGCTGTATTTAGGTCACGCGAATGAGCAATCGCAAGATGTCCCCTTCCCCCACCAGTCAGGAATCCTCGTCCAACCCCTTTGCCCCTGCGCACCACGACCAGACGGTCGGTTCAAGAGGACAGGAAGGAGGAAGGGACGAGAGCAAAGGAAGGGACGAGGGTAGGAAGGGAGCAGTTTAATAGAAAGGAGGGCAGAGGGAAGGAGAAGAGAGAGGGTAAAGAAGGAGGACAGAAGGAGCCGAGAAGAAGAGAGGAGTGCGATAGGAGGACAGAAGTGACGGAGAGAGAGGAAGAGGGGTTGTAATAGTAGAAAGGAGGACAGAAGTGAAGGAGGAGAACAGAAAAGAGGAAGGAAAACGAGAGGTGAGGCAGGGAAAAAGAGAGAAGGATGAAAAAAAAACAGGACAGGGAGCAAATAAAGAGAGAAAAAGAAAGATGAAAGGCCAGACACAGAAAAGAGGAGAGAGACGGGGTATGGCAGGACCAGAGGAGGGAGCTAGACGGGTGTGTAGGCTACAGGCTAGTCCTCGTCGTCGTCTGGCTCTTTTTATCTGGCTGGGCAACCTGGCCGATCGCTCTCCGCTGGCACCGCGTCCCGTCGCCAGCCCTTGGATCTCGGCCCAGGGACCATTTGGCTCTGTGTGCACAGCAGAAACACACACAACGGTGCTCTCTGTCTTTCACTCG
>NC_082404.1:18279491-18311447 GCF_031168955.1 Gadus macrocephalus
CTTTTCATCACCCTCTCCATCTCTACCTCCGTCTCCCTCTCTCGCTCCATCTGCGTTGCCATGGCGAGACAGCCGGTGAGTGAAAGGCGGCGTGGAGTTCAAACGGCGATGATAGCGGGGAGGGAGGGCGGGAGGCAGGGAGGAGGGGACGGGTTTTTACAGGTGACGGGTCTCGATGCTAACACGGCCGCGGCGGTGGGTGGGGGCGGGGGGGGTCGTGTCAGGGAGGGTGCCAGGGTACCCGCAGGGTGGCAGGTGTGTGACACGAGGAGAGCGCAGCGTACAAATGATCAGGTTCACAACACTGACGAGAGGACGGAGACCACATGCTCTCTCCCACGCGCGCGCGCACACACACACGCACATTCAGATCGACATATGCAACAACACACATACAAACACACACACATTCATATAGGTCTGTGCACACAAGCAAACACACACATAAACATATACACACACACGCATTAATATAGGCATATGCACACAAGCAAACAAAAACACACACATACTTACACACACACATGCAGATTTTCATAGATGTATGCACAAACACACACATACACAGACACAAATGAATAGACGTATGTTCACACACACACAAAGCCACACTTAGCTACGTATATGGGCCTAAACACAATGATGAATGAAGGTTCTCTATCCATACGTGGCTGAACAGCAATGCTATTGGCTCCTTCAAGCGCATGTACAGGTTTTGACCCTGTCCACTCACCGTACACATACATTAATACATACAATGGTACACATATGCAAATATGCACACTGACGTATGTACACATACACACACTGACATATGTTCATACACACACACACAGAGACATTGGCACACGCAAATACGTAGAGCTGTGTCTATGCATACATTCTGACACACATCTGTGCACACAAACACTGTAGTGTAGCACATTGACACGGGGACACATGTGCAAACAAACATTTGTCAGCATGTCAACACACAGTTCCCAGGCACAGCGACACTTGAGCACGCACACACACCCACACACACCTACACACACACACACACACACACACATTGTCATTCAGCCCCAGTGCCCAGTACAACCTCTGCCTTGCGATGCGTATGACATTCACCGTGTCCAGCAGAAAAAAAACAGAAACGTCTGCACTTGAAGCCATGAAGGGTGTACTTCCATGGCAATTGAAACTCATTATTTATTTATACGACCTTGAAAGTAAGCAGATTCCAGCCCTATATATTTTTTCGCCCTGTTTTCGCTGTAAAACAATATGCGCTCCCGCCATCGTGGGTACGGCATGAAGGGAGAGCCTTCACACCACTTAGAAGCGACCGGGGACAATATCAAGCGGCTCAGTTTAGCAGCTTAGAGGTACAAAGACCTTGATGTCATGTATGACTTTTCACGAATTTACCCAAATTTGCCCCTTTTAAAACACGCTTTTATTGGCCTGGGTATAATAATAAAACACCCTGAGTCTAATGAACACAGCCTTGTGCTCCGACTGGGATCTCAGATAACACTTCTCGCAGCATGCGCTTCCGTCCGCACCATTTCCATTCTTCTAAACTCTACTAATCTCGCCGTAATGAAAAGGCCCCCGTTTAGATACTACATGACAACCTTGGACGATGCCGCCTCACGGCGCGCGCTTCAGCGGAGATTCTGCCACAAGCCCACTTCAAATCACTACCTCGGCGTCGAGGCCGAGATACGAATCCGACAACATAAAGTATAATAATACCCCGTGAATACCAGATCTTATTTAGCTCACGAAGTTAACACACACAGAGGCCTGGATATAAACGGTGTCGGTTTTTGAAGAGTGTCAGGCAGGAGGTAGATTGCGTTGCGTATGAACCGTCTCCCAGACGGTTCAATCCCCGACGCCTGCAGTCACCCTGGAGAAATCGTGGCGCGATTAACTCACATCAGTTAAAGTAGCAGTAAGCATTATCATATAGCATTAGCATAGGAGCTATAGCGCGAGACGCCCAACTCCAACCTTCATCAATCGAATAAAAGCCTCTGCTCGATAACTAAAAATAGTGGAATAGTAAAGGCAGCATATTGTTTATGTGCATCAATAACAGAGATGGGGGGGGGGGGGGGGGGAACAAAGTCTGCTTACTTATACTGTCAGCACGTCGGCTACGCACGCATGCATCCTCAGCCCTGCATAGGCAAAACCATCCCTGCCCTCGAACGCACATGAACATAAAACGCAGGAAGATGCATAATCTAAACATTGCTTGCAAGGGATAATGAAAATAGTCGCTGACATAAGATAGCACTGGACAGGTTGCAAATAGCTCATTTTCCTACACACAGAAACACAAGCACACACAACAAACATACATAGTAGCTTTCCAAAACGCACACACACACACACACACACACACACACACACACACACAGACGCACACAACTGCGATGATCTAAAAAGGTACAATGACCTCATAGTATAAATAAAACACACAAAAACAAGCAAAGGTCCTATTCAATAAAGCTTGATTGATCGTGGGACTCTGCGCACGTACGCTGGCGCGCGCGCACGCACGCACAGGCCGCTACTCACTGAGGAGGATGACGACGCAGAGCAGGATGGCCACCAGGGCGCCGGTGGTGAGGCCGTCGGAGAAGGGCAGCACCTCGGGGTTGCACGTCTGCATGTTGCCGCGGCTGTCGCACGCGCACACGCGCACAATCAGCGTGCTGGTGCTGCTCTGGATGGGGTAGTCGTTGTCCGAGATCACGACGGGCAGGAAGTACATGCTCATCTCGCGGCGCCGGAACCCGCCCCTCCGCGTCAGGATGTTGGCCGTGTTGTCTGCGTACGGAGACGACCACAAGGGTTTTTAATTTTTAATTGTCACCTTCGTCATTCGTCGTAGTCGTCCATCCTCGTCGTCATGGTCGTCGTCAGGCAGTCTTTGTCGTCGTGGGAGCTTGCGGTCGGATTGACATTGGTTAAGGTTTAAATCGTGGCATCATCACTGGCTGGTATCGGATCATATTTGATAGTTTCATATTTGATCGAGGCACATCAACATATATCCCACGTCTTGTCAATATGACACAAATCCTGTCCGACACGATGACACTAAGAAACCATACAACATTATCACAGAAAATAAATAAATCAAATCTCTATTGTAGAGGTGCCACACTTTACAATGCCTTTGTAAGTAGATGTTAGATTCAGCATGACGGGGGGGGGGGGGGGGGGGGGGGTACAGTTCAGCCTGACTTTAAATATACCATATATCTGTCATTGTATCTTTTTGAGAATGTATTTTGAGAATCAAATGTCATCAGACAGCTATTCTGAGACTCTATATAATTAATGCCTGACCCGAAGTTACTGCATCTAATCACCTGTGTGTGTGTGTGTGTGTGTGTGTGTGTGTGTGTGTGTGTGTGTGTGTGTGTGTGTGTGTGTGTGTGTGTGTGTGTGTGTGTGTGTGTGTGTGTGTGTGTACTTGCGTAAGTAGACATTTGTGCCTGTCCTTGCATGTGAGTGCATGAGCGTATGTGTGTCATGAGTAAATTATAGGTTTGCAATAATTGCGAAAATTAGGTATTTGATTGCGTTTCACTTCTCCGAAAGACCACGCAATTAAATACGGAGTATTACAATCTCATCACAAAAATACCTCACTCATTCCCCATTTAATTCCTTGCTTCAATGAACTTAATCATATTTCGTATTTTGTGGCCACAAGAAGATGTTTTTCTCACTTGTGGAACGATGATTCTAGTTCCTGCCTCTTAATGATTATATCATCATTTTGAAAATACATAGTGATTGTGCAACATAACCCCAATTATTATTATTCCTGTTGATAAAAGGGAAGAAAACATGACTCGAAATGGCACATGCTAATTCACTTCTCAGCTGCACAAGTATGTATTTCAGTACAATATAGTATTCCCAAATCACAACCGCAACCATCGTCAAGGAAACAAACATCTACATCTGTTTAGTGATGAGGATCCTCGGTTACACTTCACAATAAGGGTACATTTAAAAACCATTAACTCACATCAGTTAAAGTAGCAGTAAGCATTATCATATAGCATTAGCATAGGAGCTATAGTTAGGTTAGGGTTAATTGATGAGAGTGAAACCCATTCAATAATACAAAAATGAATACCTTAGTTAACATGAACATCTTAGTAAACATGGTCACCATTAGTAAACATGGTAAACTTTAGTGAATGATCATGTGTGCCAAGCCGTGCAAGGGTTAAAACGTATGAATTAGACTATCATGTTTCTACCAGGACAGGGAATGGTGTGGTGTGCTTATATCGTTTGCATTTATTTAATGTTATTTGCAAGTTGTGTTCTGAATGTGTCCTTAGATTGCTGGCAACTTTTCGTCTCAAGAATAGACAACTGCTAGACATTATAATGACAGACATTTGAATGAACTCAAGCCCTATCGTTCATTTGGAAGTCGTATCTATGTATTTATCAAGTCTACCGAGTTTAATCTATATTTTTCCCCAGACAGAACAGCAGTAGTGTAACACGAGGAATGGTTTCGTTATTCTGTAGAAGATAAGGCTGTTATAATAATAATGCCAACAATGACAGCAACCTTTTTAAATACATAATTATACAAGAACAAATTGAACGAATCACATACTTAAGAACTCCACTCTGCGCATTTGACAACGCGCATCTGACACAACAACACACACACTTAGTGTATTTCGGTTTATTTGTTTCATTATTCTACCGTCAAATGTAATATATGTTGTTTGTTTCAGACAGATAGAACACACACAATTATATCCGTGGACCGCTATGATGAATTATATTTGAGGTTTAATATTCCCCTCCTAATCTCAGTCACTCATTGAGTAGTCTCGCAAAGCCAGACCAAACTACTCATTGAGAGACGTTTTTTTAAGATTGGTCTACACCAAGTGCCACACGATGTCCTGTGCTATTTTGTGAACGCAAAAAGAACTCAACCGGCGATGTGTCCGACACAACATCACACATAATTGTCTTTTTCTACACAAGCTCCTGCGATGGAAAGACCTTTATGTTTGAGGTACGAGTCCACACTGATAGGCCTTTTATAATTACATGAAATGACGAATAATACCAAACAAGTAGCTGGGAACACACTCTGCGACTGTGGCGGTGTGTTGTCGACACGAAACACACTTATTGTGTTTATACTCCCTATCGTCCAAATTGATTGAGGCATTTAAGAGACACTTCATATATTTGGTTTTCTTCAGTCAGACGGAACACACACAATTATGTCTAGGGTATTGACATAACTTATTGCTTTATTAGTCAACTAACTGTTTATTTACTGTTAGTTAACACTTATCAATGCATTAGCTAATGTTAATCAATGGTTAATTAATGTACCCCCATTGGTAAGTGTCACCGCGAACGTGTATGTGTTTGTTAGTGTGTGCGGGTGTGTGTGCAGCATGTGCGTCTGCGTACATCTGTCGTTTCTTATCTGAAGGCGTATCCACTAATTCCGTTCCGTAGCCCTTGAGAAGAAGTATGCTTCTTTATTGTTAATGCTGCAGAGCCTTCCTTCCTTTCACATGATTGCTTTTCCCTCTCTGCAATATAACTTTTATGTGCTTTTATTTCCTACGCACCCGGTATATATTTATATTTTTCTCGTCTTGTATTGTCATTTGGTCTTGCCGGCTCCTAATATTTAATTAAAACTTAGGGAGAATGGGACATTTTAGTAGAATAGGATGCCCAAGGACAAGGCAGGTGTATTTCACTTGTTTCCCCCAGTGAAATCTTTTTTATTTCCCTCCTGTCTCGAGTGTTGTTGTCACCTACACAATAGGTGTTTCGTTATGCCTCTGTTTGTTGTTGTTCCATTCATGTGTTTGTGTGATACAATATAATTGGTATCAATAAAGTTGATACCAGTGACGCACACATTGTTTTCATTTCATTCTAGATTATTGAGTTATGTAACGTAATGTGTAAGTGATGTAATATACGTAATATTAGAATCATAGAACTTGACCAATGATGCAGTGCCACTCAATTTGTATTACACCACCGTGCTAACAGTGTATGTAATGTGGGTGCTTTACCTTCTCTGTCCACTATGGTGAAGTTTGGGTTGGCTGGGGCTATGCTGAAGACGAATTTGTGGCCGACAAGAGGTTCATCTGTGTCCACAGCACTGATCGTCTGGATCAGCTGAGAGGGAATCAAGAACAGAGGATTTGATAAGAGCATTGTTACGTACTATGCCTTGATTCTTCTACATCCCAAATCTCCCCATTTTGGCTCTGATGCAACAATGTTTGGTTGTTGCCTTACTAACTTCTAGATCTTTTTACTTTTTCTTGTATTCAAAGTAATTTACAGCAAACGTAAGGGGGTTACATCTTACTCATGTCTCCCAGTAGACTGCCGACACGGGGGATCAGACCCCGTACCTTCAGGTTGTATGTTTAAAACCTTATCCATTAAACTATGCTGCAGCATGTCATTTAGAACAGTGCCCACGACAAGGGTTTTTATTCAGAGATGTTAATCACGATGTAAAAGCTTAGTATGCTTCTTAAGCTGTTGGAACCCCAGCTAAAAAGGTTCTCGGTTCAACATCCAATGTCCAATTCTTCCCTGGGCAAGATTCCCTGACCCCTACTTGCCCATTAACGACATGAACGACACATCTTGTCATGATGCGTCATAACAAGATGAAGAGGTTTATTAATCCCTCTTTATTGTTTATTCCCTGTTTATTAATACGTCAACAATTCTACATTTGTCCTCGATTTTCTGTTTGACCCGGTCCACAACTGACTATTTACCGGTACTCACAGTCAGACGCGTTGTATAACAGCATCCACTACATTTACATTGACATTTGGGGCACTTAGCTGACGCTTTTATCCAAAGTGACTAACAATACATTTACAATACAGAGTACATTAGTCAGAAGAAAGAGAAAGAACAATATATCGCTGTTGATTCATTGCCAAGCACTAACAATAATTGGGTTAACCCATTCTCCACAAAACAAATCCACTAAATAACTAACCGGCGTGAAGTAGAGCAACTCGTAGTGCTATCTTTGGGGGGAGGGTCAGGGTGACGCCGTACCTGTCCTGCTTTGACGTTCTCGCAGACGAAGGTGTCGTAGGACATGGCGAACTCGGGGGCGTTGTCGTTGACGTCCAGCACCTTGATGAACACGGGGACGCGTGTTGTCTGGCGAGGGTTGTCTGAAAACACCAAGGTTAGCCGCCCAGGAGGTTAGCATACGGTAGCATTAAGTGAACGTTACACCGATTCATCCGTTAGCGTCATTAACTGTTGGTGCTAGCAAGTACCAACCGACACTTTGGGCAGGATCGTGTGGTGGTTTAGGGTGTAAGGTAATGTAAAGTAAACGTAGCGATGATTCATCCTTTAGCGTCATTATCTGTTGGTGCTAGCATGTTAACACTTGGGGCAGGATTGTGTGGTTGTTTAGGGTGTTTGCCTCCCCAGGTGAAATACTCTGGGTTTGAACTCCAAACATCTGGGTTTAAACCCCCGATGAACACACTGTTCGTCGGTTTGGATCAAAGTGTCTGATAGCTGACCTTAATCCAAACTCGCAAACTCGTCTTAGCACACTAGCAGTAGCGACAGCAGTAAGCCCACGCGCACTCGGACGTCAGACATTGCAGAGGAGGAGCGCAGTGCCTACTTATTTCCGTGGCGACCACGGAGATGTTGTGCCAGCGGGACATCTCTCGGTCCAGGGCCTTCAGGGTCGTGATGCTGCCGTTCACAGAGTCGATGTTGAACAGCCTCTCTAGGTCCGTGTGGCGGTCGATGGAGTATCTGCGCAACAAACGACACGGTACGAATATATCACATCCCGCTCAACAGCTGCCTCTTTTGACTGACTGAGTCCGTCCATCTGCCAGTCGGTCCACATGTCTGTCTGTCTGTCTCTCTGCCTTGCTGTACGTCTCCAAGTGAGTCTGCCTGTCGGTGCACATCTGTCTGCAAGTATGTACGTCTGTGACTCTGACTTTTCTGCATGTCGGTAAGTCAGTCCGCATGTCTGTCTGCAAGTATGCAGAGCTGTCCCTCTGCCTTTCTGCATGTCTGTAAGTGAGTCAGTTAGTCCGCAACTCCGTCTAAGAGTGCACTCGCGCGTGACATCAAAAGAATCCCCCCGTACTCCATCCATACACCGTGTAACGATCCCTTTAACAACCAGCTCGACTAAACTCCCCTTCTCTCCCGTTCCCCTTAATCCACAAACACACGGTAACACTCCCCGGGTACATTACTCATTCCAACCCCCCCCTCTCCCCCGTCCCAAACACAACAGGGGTATCCATTCCTGAGCGCGACTCGTGTGTTTTGTTCAGACGATGATCCACACGTCCCCGGATCCCCGCCTCCCTCATCATTGTCAACTCGCGTATTCCGCAGACATTTCTAGCACGCCGAACGCTGCTCCGCGAGGCAAGGCGCGGCAGCGCACGGGACCCCGTCTCTCGTCTCTCGGAGACGGGAGCGCTGCCATATGTCGGCGGTAAACGGCGGCGGCGGAGCGGACGCGGCAGGCGGCGGAGACAGAGGCGCGTACCGTGGAGCAAATGAGCTCTCTTTCAAGCTTTGACTTTGGCGCCGGCCTCCGAGGGGTTTGCGTAACGCTCCCGGGGACGGTAAAGGGCGAGCGTGTGTGTTTTGCTGCACGCCCGGGTCGCATCACTTTGCTCCCTGGGACGCCGATTACCCCCCCCCCACATCCACCACCACCACCCCTGCCCCGAGCCCCCCCCCCTCTCAGGAGACTGGGCACGTGGGTAAGCTGAACCGAGACGCACGAGGACACACAGCAGGGGTTGATGGATTTAACTTTAACCGATTTTTTAAAACGTACCCTCCAACCACAGAAAATATGCGCACAAAGGAAAAGGGGACTTGTGCATTTGCATGTATTATCATAACAATGTAATCTAATATGTGGTACAGTAATCTAATGATGTGGCGGGCCCTGTGCTTATCGCCTCCGTCTCACTGATTCCTGCACCGTTACCAATGAAGACGGAAAGGGGATGACTTCCCGCTTCTTTAACCAATCAAATTACAGTGATTGAATTCCGATGATTAAAACATTGCCTGCGTGCTTTGTATAATATTACCATAACAGTGCCATTGAAGTGTGGGGAAGACTTTTTGAAATCCCTTAAAACCCAAGAGAGGAGAGAATAAATTACTGTGAAAGGTTAAAGGCATGGTTGACACACTGCTAGTTTATTTTGTTATTGTCCCAGGTCTTACTCCATTTAATGTGTGATTATTTGTCTTTGACTGGCCTGTTTGATTGCCGTGTAGGCTAATCTGTGTTTAACCTTGAACCCACCAACTCCTCGGTTCGGAGTCAGTTAAATGAAGAAAGCTAGACTGTTTCTTTACAACTGAGGCTTTTCCCAGAAAACCCTCAGAACGCTGCACACTTGATACCCTCCCGGCTGAAAGGTTCAAGGTTTGAATCTCAATGTCGGCACCTGTCGGCGTCCTGGAGCAAGATGCCCTTTCCTCTGTATAGCTGCTCTTCACTGGCTCAGTAGCTGAATCATACTTACTAGATGACTACAATAGTAGGAATAAATAAGCAATCTCTAACTGGAAAAGTTTGGGGATTAAGCAAGTAACCCATCAGTGGTTTGTGCGGTAAGCTTCGTTAAGTAAGCTTGGTCAGTGCTTGATTCTCTCTCTCTCTCTCTTTCCCCCCCCCCCGGTTGACGGGCTTGTTCTCGGTGTCGGGGTCCCTGCCCAAGACCACGCCCTCCCCCTCTCCCTCTCTCCCCCTTCTCTTACTTGACGGGCTTGTTCTCGGTGTCAGGGTCCCTGCCCAAGACCACGCCCTCTCCCTCCCTCCCTCTCTCCCCCTTTCCCTCTCTCCCCCTTCTCTTACTTGACGGGCTTGCTCTCGGCGTCGGGGTCCCGAGCCGACACCACGCCCACAAAGCTGCCCGCCGCTGTGTCCTCGTGGACCTCGATGACGTAGGGGTTACGGGTGAAGACGGGCGGCTCGTCCACGTCCTCCACCGTCACGCGGACCGTGGCGAAGTCCTTGAACTGCAGCCCGTGGACGAAGCGGGCGTCCAGATAGGTGTTGCGGACCTCCACCCGGAACTCGTAGTCCCGCTTCTCCTCGTAGTCCAGACCCTGGAGGGGGGAGGGAGGGAGAGGGTGAGGGAACAGCATTCAGGAGGAGGAGGTGGAGGCCATTTTATAACGAGAGGCTTGGGTGACAAATGCGTCGTTTTGACATGTGACAAAATGGTGTTTGTAGTAGTTATAGTAGTAGTAGTAGTACTAGTAGTGGTAGCAGTAATATGTAATTACAAAATGAATACATTTAATAATTGCGTTCCAGAATTTGATGGCTAATGGTTTTCATTGCTTTTTCATTTGAATTAGCTTTATTCATAGAATAAAAACAAACATTCTTTTAACTTAGTGATTATATCTTCCTTTTGAAGCGAACCAAAGTGGATCTTTATTTGAATTCAAATAAAATATATTTTCATTCATCTAAGTCCAGACCTTAAATATTTAATGGTTGCCTATGTAGGCCTATTTATAACAAGAATACCAACCTAGTTTTGTTAATAATTATATGAGGCAATTTATATACTGTAGATCTCGGAAGTTTAGGACGTTAACTGATTTATCATTATGAAAGAAACCATCTCATGAATTTTTTTGTAATGATAATGTCAGCACGATCAAATAAAGTAAAATAAAACGGATGAACAAACTGGTATTTAGCGACTTAGCACATTTACATTACGCAATTCCGCTCGTGATGGTTTTTTTTCGGAACGTGGAGGAGGGGCTTACCTTCCTCACCACCAGCACCCCCTCCTGAGTGGTCTGGTCGGTGATGATGTTGAACATGTCGTGGCCCCCCACGATGCTGTAGTCCATCTCCGCGTTGCGTCCGATGTCCGGGTCATCAGCTTTGATGCGTCCGATGGCCCCGCCCACCTCCGTGGACTCGACCGCGGTGACCCGGAACGAATCTAGAGGGTTCGTTCATAAAAATATACAGTTAGACGAATGATATAATCGATTGAATAAGTATAAATAAATAAAATATGTAAAAAGGGATGCATGTATATCATATGAAAATCAACAGGATACTGAATTAATATATAGAATACTTTGAAGACAGCTAGTTCCACAGACGAGTACTCTTTGTCCAGATAGTCCCGTGACCTCTGAGGCAAAACGCCATCATCATCATCATCATACACAAATCAACCACTTCTTCCCATCAATCCCCTGACAAAATCATAAAACGGTACTCGAACGAGGTGACGAAAGAGGAGCATCTCACGGTTAGCGAAGCGCGGCGGGCTATCGTTGACGTCGGAGAGGGTGATGCTGACCGTGGTGGTCCCCGAGAGACCCCCCATCTGGCCCCCCATGTCCTTGGCCTGGATCACCACCTGGTAGTTCTCCTTTACCTCCCGGTCCATTCCGGGCAGCGCAGTCTTGATGGTGCCTTTAAAGAAGGAAATAATTCAAGCATTAATTCTGTCACCACCACCGCCGCGATGCTTTCGTTCTATTTCGAGACTTTTTATCTTTAGATGAATAAACATGAATGTTTTTTTTTTTTTTAAGGTGTTTGCGGCTGTTTTTTCGCTTTGAGGGTATTTTTTTAGAAGTCTGTCACAGAAAGGGGTGAGTGGCGATGTGACTTTGCGCTTCTTATGTTAAGGGTAACACGTTGTCATTATTTTATAAAGACAGGTTTTAAAATATATTAGCGATGGAGCTGAGATTATTATGATTCCGGCTTTCACTGGTAGAATGTTAATACAGTACACACAAGGACAACATGTATTCTTGGCAGTCAAAATTAAAGGAAAAATCAAAATTAATAGCCATGTTTTACAGTCTTTTACAGTTTCCCAATAAAGAAGGATAATTATTCAGTGCATTTATAGCTGCCCCATATCCCAGTGAGTGAGTCAGTCTTTTTATGAACAACAAAACGAATGATGGTCTGTCGTTATTTTCATTTTTACTTAAGGCTACCCATAGCACGCAGCCGGCACTCAACCTCTCCCTCTGTCTGGATATATTTACGGTGACTCATAAAACGTGAGAGTCTGACTTTTGGACCTCCCCCCCATCCTTACCGTTCTCTGAGTCCACGGAAAAGTACGGCTGCCCTTGCAGGATGCTGTACACCAACCTGGCGCTGTTCCCATAAGTCTGGTCGTCGGCGTCGTTGGCTGTCACCGTGGCAACGGATGTACCTACCAAGGGGGAAGAAAACAACTTGAGTTCTAACAGCGTAGAGGCCGGTGATGGTGCATTATTTTGAATGAATGCTATGAATGCTATTTTAGTTTGTGTGTTCAAACGAGGGATTTCTGAGCCTATTTTGGCAAGCCCGGCCTGATCGAAGGCCTCCCATTAGCGAAGCATATAGCCATTTGTTCACTGAAGGGCAGTTTTTTGTGTTATCAGCCCACACACCATGTCAGTTAGTCAGATGAAAAGTCGTGTTCCGACAGCGAATAAATGCACCTAATGAACGATTTACTATAGCGGAACAAACTGTTGAGCACCGTTTGAAAAGAGTACGCGAGGTGAATGGAGCTGATGGAATATCCCACAGAAAATACATTACGGGGTTTGTGTTATTAATAAAAAAGAATTGCACTTCATAAAAAATACATGTTGGTCACGCAGGCCAACATTCCTCATTTAAAGCGCTGGACACAACATCACATCCGTTTAAACATAACCAACGTTTTAAACGAGGCATATCGTGTTCTGTTTTAAACGGTTACAAGCCTTTCCCCCGAATCCACCATTATCTTAATTTACATTCCAAAGCCCCGACTCAATTTATAAAGCCCAACTCTCTCGTAGCCGAGGGGGGGAACTGATCTTGTTTCCCTCTGTATATTTCCCAGTGATCACAGCCAATGCATTTCTAAGTCCTCGCTTTTCCAGCCGGGCGCCTCCACACACAACACCACACTGCAAATACTGTCCTTGTGGGGACCGCTGCGGAGCCCCTTGTTTTGGGGGTGCGGGGGTCCCCGTGCATACCAATGACATGGCTGAACATCTGTCCCACCTCCGTTCCCCCCTACGCGGATGGCATAAAAGGGAGCCAGTGAGTCTTCACGGCTGGCCAGCTAAATTAACGAGTGTGCTCAGTCCAAGCACATAAGGCAGTTGATTAGCACACAGAGCAGCGATGGCAGCTCCCTCCCCACTCACTCCCCGCCTCACCTCCCCTGCCCCCAGTCAACTTTTTAAATTATTTATCCTCCCAAGTCCACAAAACAAAGTCTCTGTTGTTTGTATAGTCCTTAATCCCAGTTATAGCCTCGAAGGGGTTCAGAGGCCCGACATTAAACCAGGTATTTAACCTGAACCCAAATCCCCCCCGAACCCAGACCGCTTCAGTCAGTAGGAACACAGTAGAGAGAGAGAGAGTGAACCATCTCCTTCCTGGGATGGTTATCTTTGTAACAGGTCCCCAATGGGCAGACATATGGAAGTGAATAACATAAGCTTGGGAGGCTAGGGGGCTCAGCCTTCTGTAGTCAGGATACCACATTGGTAATATGCCTTGTAAGGTTGAACCAGGCTTCAGTTCGGCCTCTGTTCCTCCACTACATGTATAGGACTTCTGTCGTTCAACCCTCTTTCCTGAGGCACAAAACCCATAAAAGGATATATCGTACTCTCATAGCATGATTGACATATTTTGGCCAAATTGTGATATCTAACCTAACTCTACTTTCCCAACGCTGCTGATTAACTGCCTAATTGGCTATATCCTAAGCCAATCAGAGTGCATTTTACATTTCCTAATCAATATCTGCCTAAATTGACTTAGGCAGTTTTGACATTTAATACGAGATGAACTTTAATATATGACTTGGACAATCATGCTACGAGGCAAACGATATGGTAAGACATGTTCGTCAACATTCTTCAAGTTTGAGAAGAGAAAGAGGAGAATGATGCATTGTTGTCGGATGAACTGCAAATAGGAGCCCCCCCCCCCCTCCCAGCTCCTCCATTCACCCCTCACCGCGCAGAGGCATTAATTCATGGTCACATAATTGCGGATTGACTTCAATTTCTCCCCCGGAATGGTTTCCTCTGCTCTGTATACATCGGGCGTCGTTGGCTTTGTTTACACCGCTCCGATGGAAGAGGAAGCGGAGGGCGACGAAGCAGGGACTTAATTAGAAACAACCGACAATATAAACTTTGAAAATGTTTCATTGCCTATTAAAAAATGGCGGCGCACAATTGCTTAATGTGGATGCTGAATGAGTCTGAGCGGCAGTAAGGCAACTTAAAAAATAATAGGAATCTTGTGGAAGGTAAGGGGGGGGGATAAATAAATCATGACTTCGACAAGAAAACGCAAAAGAAAAAACATCTTTCAGTTTACCAAGGCTACCAGGAAATAATAACACGCAAAATTTGTCAGCCCAGTCCTCTGAATCTGTCGCGGACAGACGATGAGGCATGAATGCGTCGGGTCCGTCATTGATCAGCTCGTGTCATTACCATAGTAGCACTGGGAGCAATGTGTTAATTATGCCGTTGTAGAGCCGTTTGTAACCCATGATGTTAACTCACAGAATGGCATCCAAACCCCACTCGGCCGTGTTCCAGGAGATCAGCTCAGGGACTGGAATCTGCTGCAGAGATTTAGTGGGCCTCTGGAACCATTTTCCTTTTACAATTAAATCCTTTCAATATACCCGCAACAAATATACTTCAAAACCACCTAAAGTCACCTAACACTTAAATCACTGTTAAGCTGTCAGGGTGTAGTATGACTCCCGGCTGACCGCCCTGGCCTCATACACCACTCTATACCTGGCGCGAGGTGCCAAGAAGCCCAGGGCTGGGAGCCTACGGACCAGTTTCATCGGATCATGAGTATGTCAGAGGCCGGTGAAGGGAAAGGGCTGTAAGGACTGACGATATACATGGAGAAGAGACTCAAGAATCACCTGTTCGGAGTTCACCTGGACTCTACACAGCCTCCACCCTTACCCCGCACCACCTTCTCTTCCCTGACTCGCCTAAAACAACCCTCTTACGCACTTGTTGTTTGTTTCTATGTCCTGGCAGTTAATGTACACACTTATTGTATGTTGTACGTCCTGGCACTTAAAAATAGTACTTAGCATCGTGTAGCGTCATATCCGAGCTGCTTCGTTGTATAAGTGCTTGGCATTTGTTTCCATGAAAATCCTAACTGTACCGACTGCCATATATTGTTGTTTTTCTGCCAAATGTATCTATATAAGTGGCGTTGGATAAAAGCGTCACCTAAATGCCCTTAATGTAAAATGTAAAATAGAGAAAACGATCATACTTTTTGACGTGTTAATAAGAACGTACTTTGTATTTCACAGCACATAATAACATAGACTTTTTAGAAAACGAGGAGCACTTTAACCACGTTCGCCCATGGCTCCCTGCAAAACGCCGTAACCCCACCTTCCCCCGGCGTTCGTTTTGACCGCACTCACCGACTTCGGACATCTCGGGCACGCTGGCAAAGAAGATCTCCTTGTCGAACTTGGGCTCGTTGTCGTTGATGTCGTGGATCTTGATGTTGAACTCGGTGTCGGCCTCCATCTCGCGGTTGGTGCGGCGGTCGATGACCTTGGCGTGCAGCGTGTACATGGCCTTCTCCTCGCGGTCCAGCCTCTTAGTGGCGTGGATGTCGCCCGACTTCTCGTCGATGATAAACAGGTTGCCCGCGCCCTCGCCCGTCAGCACGTACTTGACGTTGCCGTCGTCCTTGTCCATGTTGGAGTGCAGCTGAAAAAGGGCGGGAAAGCGGGGGGGGGGGGGAGGACAACATGTTGGCTTTAGCGAGGAGCTACACTTGGTTATGAGAAAATGTCTTAAGTTAAGATAGAAAGAGAGAAATGTTATGTAATGTTATATATTTTTTTTATTTTATTTTATAAAAAAGGTAAGCTCTATCTCCACGTTTATCTGCTGAGTACAGGTCTACAACAAAAACGACCTGCTCCTCAGAGCTAGTGCTAGTGCATTTCTATTTGAGGGAAGAGCCTTAAGGGGTGGGGTATTCCATAGCCGAGTTGCAGTAAAGCGAGATTGTGAGATCTATGGCCTTACATTTAGGCCACAAAGCAAAACAAAGATATGTCGGTCAGTATAAATACAGTGCCAGCTTATTTACCTCACAGTAGGAATACCACACAGTCATGCTGGCCTGTGCCCACGTACCTACAGTACAGTATGTACATCCGATACCATTTTGAATCGAGGACAAATACTATGTACTACACAAAAGAGGTACAGATTGTCCTCTATGTCTAATACATGCCCTTGCAATAACATTGCAGTTTCTCTGCTAGCAACAGTTTATTAGCACTTTATCAATCCCAGGAAGGAAATTCAGTCTGAAAAAAAATCCAAATAATATCTGATACTTAGTCACCATGTGCAGCAACACTTCATTTGCTATGGTGTCTTAGGATTACTCATTGCAGGATAAACCGCTTATCAAAATAATTTGCCAAGATCAGAAGTGAAATACTCATTCCATGAGAAACATGTCACATATTTGTCCTCAAGGCTAACTCTATAAGACTTCACCCAACTGCCAACCACTGTGCCATTAGTTCGACTCTGATTAGCCATGGATTCGTCATCGGAAAAATCGAGCCAGAGAAACAATTGCTAAAATTAGTCACCCTCTCTCCTGACCTATCCATTATCTAGGAGCAGTGTCAGGACAGAGTAATGGCTGCTTGGTGTGACAGACGCTTGATTCAAGCTCATTAGTGGACCGGGGTCTGTCTTTCGGCTTGGTATATTTAGAGCTCTACTCGTGAGCTGGAAATGTTGAACGACAAGTAGTTAAGGACTCTTCAAGTCCCCTCAATACCCCATTACTATTAATGTTTTAACCATGCAGAGGTATTTTCCTATTCATTTATTTATCTAATTGATGGACATTTTTAGGGGTTGTTTGTGGGTTGTCGAGTTTCTATCCACACATAATAAAACACACAGTTTTAAGTCTCTATCCGTCTAATTATGAAGAGCTCCTCCTTAAATTAACATTCATAATGCAAAAATATGGCGGCATTCACTGACTTTTAAGTTTGTCTGATTGAGTAATTTGGATATTATTCCTGAAAAGTCCAGTTAAAGGCACTGCTTCTTTTCTAAGTTACTCATTTGATCCTCAAAGCTCCAACTGACAAACTTGACACGACTGACCTGAAAACGAATAAACCCCAAGCCTGAGTGATCTTACCCTCATGGGAATGCTTCATCACCACAAATAACTCCTTAGGCTCATAATTGAGACAGTGTGAATCATTGAGGCAGACTGCAATGTCACGATTCTTGCCTTTCAACTGTTCTTCTGAAGAACTCTGGTGTCATTAATTGACCGTCCGTGAGCATAAAAACCCTCATCACACTTACCTTAACATGTTCCTAGATAATGTCACATCCGTTATTGTTGAAGAACTTTTACATCATTATGACTTCTATTGGTGGTTGGGGGCTGAGTCAATCTCTCTTTTCTAGTATTTATGCTTTGATGAGACAGGTTTTCAGGTTTTCAAAAAAGTCCTTAGTTCCGACTCTATCGGCGGAGTTATTCAGGAGCAAGGGGGATATATATTTATTTCAATTCTGAAATTCAAAGGTGTTCCTTTCTTCAAAGACACACAGAAGGCTTAATTGTCACTCATTTGCAATCACAAGGCCAGTTCTCAATGACATCACATCAAAGTATATGAATTTCAATCTCCAAAACCTTTTTTTCAGTGTTCAAGCTTTCATGTTTCTTCTCTTTTTTTGTATCATACTTCTCCGGCAATCTTGTCTAACTCTGGATATTTCACACCACACACGCATTTCAAAAGACAGCAGAGCACATTGACAGAAACAAGGCAGCTATCTAGAAAAAAAATACTGTTGCCCTGCTGTGTAATTGCTTGCTAGTCTCATCGACTAATTTAAACCCTACAGTTCCCCTTAGAACTTTCCTATGTATTGTATCGATACCGCACCAGAGTCAGCGCTGAAAAGTGTAATAATTGGTTCCATAACGCGAGGGTTGGCATTTATTTTAAAAGCAATTCTGTCATATTTGTTGAATTCACTTTACATTCTGACAGCAATCAATGAATTAAATGTTCTGAATTGAAAACGAAAATATCAGGTCTTTGGCTGTCGAAGGGCTGTACAAAGCAAGTCCAATCATTTCATTCAGACAGGAAATGATTGGATGGCTTACCTCTCCGTATACCTCCCTACCCTGGCTACCTGCATTCTGCCTGTGCACTCATAGTGATGGACTCAAGTCTTGCACAGGGCAGGGAACACATATTCCTAAACCTAGCAAGCGAGTAATGTGCTTTGTCGGAGTGGTTTTGGAGGGAAGCCTGAAGGGAGGGGTGTGATTTTTTTCGGTTGAATACTCCCAACATCGAGCTCACTCTGGCTGGTTTCTCCAAATTGACTACCCTGGCTTTAAACACCGATAGCAATTAGTGTGTGTACCCGTAGGCTCATCTCTTTTATACTGTGGGTAAACAAAGGGAGTTGCCATAGCCTTGTGCGGTGATCTCTGATCCGGTCTCTGGGTAAATAAGGCCCAAGCCTTGCGGAACTAAGCAGTGTTCTACTTTACTTCATGGTAATCTCTCACCTGAATTTAATAGAATTTCAGCACAGCTTAATTTGCTGAGCGTCAATTTAAATCATAATAATCGAGAGTGATTTACATTGCAGAAACGAGGGAGCAGGTAGGGCGAGACACCTTGCTCAAGGATGCCTAGAGGCAACGGCAGACTTTGGTGATCAAAACCAGTACCTTTCGGCTGGACATTAAACTCCTTAGCCACAAGGCTCTCCTGCCCCTCTGTCAAGGCAAAAGACACTGGGAAGGTTATATAATACTATTTACTTCTCTGTAGTCATTTAGCAAACACTTTAGCTAAAAGTGACTCACAGTGCATTCAGTTCCATCACAACCTTAACTAGCAGCGAGGGGTAAGAACATCCGGCCCAAAGAGGCCTACAGATAGACTGCATATATTTGGAATCAAACTGGTTTGATTCCAAAACCTTTCAGCTGGAAGTCATAGACCCAAACCCCTCTGTAGCAAGCAATTCACATGGGTGGGAAGGGAATAATAACCTTCTATATGTCCTGCATCTGCAACTCGTTCAGCATAGCATTAGAATAACTTCTAGGTAGATACATAACCCATCATTGTCCTCAGTGTCATATAACATATGACTACATACAATTTAACTCTGTTGCATTCAATGCAGTAATTCCCTTTTCAGTATGTCCAAAAAAAGCCTGACGATTTGGATAAGGTAGTATTCTAAGGCTACGTGCATAAAGCCTGAACAAAATGCGAATGTAAGCACACAATGTAAGCACAATTTGAATAGATTGTGTGGGATCTTTCCAAGACCTTTGTACGGTCGCAAGCATAGCCCCGTTTTTGTGAGGCAAAGGACAGGCAAAGGACTTGATGAGCTACATCCCTTTTGCGCTAACACTGAGGAACTGTCAGCAAAGCGGTGAAATCATTGGCAATTCTCGTCAGGTCTCTGCTAAGCATTGCTCCAGTGCTGCAGCGAGGAGATAGCAGAAAACAGTGCTCAGAATGGATATAGAATAATTACTTTCTCCGTCCACTTCTCCCTCTACCTCTTTCTAGCTATCTCTCTCTCTCTCTCTCTCTTTCTCTCTCCCTCTATCTCGTTCTTTGCTCTGTCGTTCACCTCTTGGTCTGAGGACAGGGGCAGGAGACCACAGCAATACCAATAATGTGCTTTAATGTGGTCGCCGTACGGGGAATACAAACAGCTGCTAATGACCAAAACAAAATGCAAGCCGCTGTCCTTGTCCAATCCGATTTCTTTGAATATGGTTCACGGTCCTATGGGATGGACAGAAGGGAACATTGACTTGCGTTGTGTGTGTTTGTGTGTGTGCGTTCGTCCATGCGTGCATGTGTGCGTGTCTGGAATATGTTAGGAGCTAGTTTTTTCTTTTCAACTAATTTAGACTCTTTCATCTAAAGTGCAGTTTTAGGGTTTGTTCGTAGGAGGCCTGCAGGTAGATTGCGGACCTCTAGACCCTCTGTCACACTTCCCTGTTCACGAGGTACAACTGTCGACCAAATTAAGCTGAATTAAATGGCATCGTATTCACTCCCAAAGCTGTCTATACTACAGACCTAAAGACTCCTATAGTTAGTTCTGTGATTTTAGCACACACACACGCAGCACACAGATACGTATGCAGACACAGATATGCAAACAAGCACAAACACACAACTGCAGACACACCAACACTCACACAGTCACACACATACACACACATAGATGGATCCACAAATGCAGAAAACACTTAAACAGGCACAAATACAAACACAAAAGACATTTACAAGCAAAAACAGATATGCAAACAAGCACACACAAACGCAGGCACACATGCAAACTCACACATGATCACAAACAGAGACACACAAACACAAAGATATAAACACAATCAGACACAAACACACACTTGTGATTGCTGCTCACACATCCCATCCCAGCTGTGGTCTGAAGAAGTAGGCCAGCGCTGGAGGACTCGTCTGGGGCGCGAGCGCACGTCTAAAAAAGGTCACGCCCGCGGTCCGCTTGAAATACAAAGCAGTTGAAAGCACTCGTTCTATAAAGACTCCCATTCACGCTTGTGTTCGCTCCGCGTTTACAACCTCCTTAAAAATATCCTGCACACCCGAAACCAATTCTGAGCATTACACCAAAAAATAAGTATTATATCGCCGACAGCCTTTATTTCGGTTGGCTTGTATAATATTAAAATACATCGTGACATCCTGTTTTTGAGATGTATTTAAAAAAACAAAAAAATTCCAGAAAAACATAATTTACAATATTTTAATCAAATTGCTGTAATGGAGATGTCAGAGTGAGATCGCACGCAGTGCCCTTTGATTGGATGACGGGTAAACAAGGTCTCCCTCAGCGAGCGGCAGAAAGGCCATTAAATGATCTTTACAAGGGACGTCATCACAGGCTGTAATGGGGCTGTGTGTTGCCAGGGCTTTTATCATGTGCTCTTTATCTCCCTCTGTGTCTCTCTCCCTCCCATCCTCTCTCACTCTGACTTTGTTCATGGCTCGATCCTCTTCATCTCCCTCTCTATTTTTCGCTCTCTCTCCTTCCTTTTGTTTTGTCCCTCTCTTTTACTCTCTCTCCGTTCCCTTATAACACAGAGGAGTGTTACAGCACGCCTGCCTTGCCCATGAGCAGAGCGAGGACGATAACAACTGGCGCTGGTTCCTGGGCTCTGCACCGCAGCCGCAGTGTTCTGCCACACGGGGCAGGATGGGTTAGACGCAGCGACGGAATTTCCCCCGGGGATAAATAAAGCATATGTTATTATTCATTCCCTTGCTCTTTACAGCTCTCTTTTTGTCTTTTTCCTTTCAGTTTTTCCCTGCTTCTTACTGTGTCTCTCTCCCTGGTTATTGCCTTATCTATCTCTCTCTGCCATTTACTGTATCTCTAATCCTCTCTATGCATCTCATTGTATCCCTATATCTCTCTCTCTGATTTTTAGGGTATCCCTCTATCTCTCTCTGCTAACTGTTTCTCTCTATAGCTGTCTCTCTGCTTATTGCTTTATTGCTACCTCCTTTGGCGCGCTCTCTCTCTCTCTCTCTCTCTCTCTCTCTCTCTCTCTCTCTCTCTCTCTCTCTCTCTCTCTGCTACATACGGTGTATCTCTCCATCCCGTGCTCCCTTCCTTTAACTGTCTCTCCCAATCACTCTATCTCTGCTTTCTACTGCATCTTTCTATCCCTTGCTGCTTGAATCTGTCCATCAGCCTACTTACTGTCTCTCCCTCCATCACTCTCTCTCCCTGCCTCTTACTGTATCTCTCCCCTGATACAGTAAGAGGCACCCCTTACTCCCTGCTACACACTGTGTCTGTATCTCTCCCCTGTTGCTACGCACTGTATCCCCCCTTCTCAAACTTTTCCCTGCCCCTCCGACTGTATCTCTCCATCACCCAGTCCCAGCCTCATGCTCTGTCTCTCTCTCTCTCTCTCTCTCTCTCTCTCTCTCTCTCTCTCTCTCTCTCTCTCTCTCTCTCTCTCTCTCTCTGTCCCTCCGCTGCACGCTGAGTGCCTCCCTCTATCACTGTCTCTTTCACTGTGGATCTCCCTTCCATCACTCTGTCTCCAGTCTTCAGCGCGTGCCGCTGCAAAACTAATGGGATTAGTGCAAGGAATCGCCACGGAGCCTCGCCTCGTGCCAACATGTTGGCTGGCCTATTTCTCTCTCTCTCCCCCCCCCCCCCATCCACCACCACCACTCACTTTTTAAGTCATTTATTAGGGGTGTGTGTGTGTGTGTGTGTGTGTGTGTGTGTGTGTGTGTGTGTGTGTGTGTGTGTGTGTGTGTGTGTGTGTGTGTGTGTGTGTGTGTGTGTGTGTGTGTGTGTGTTGGTGACAATTTAATTGTAAGTGACATCGGACACAAGCGGCGCGCGAGCGGGGGGGGGGGGGGGGGGGGGGGGAGCTGCCGCTGGGCAGGGATTGGCTGTCACATGCCACAAAAGAGTCCCGCCAGGAGACATCAGAGTGCCGGGCCGGGATGTCAACGGACGCACGCGTCAAAGACGACACAGACTTCCTGTTGCACTTAGCGGCTTGTTGTGACATCGCGGCTGGAGGCTGTCACAGGCCTCCTTGATTGAATGGGAACGTACAGTATCTATGTGCACATAACGACGGCTGCATGCATGGACGTATGGATGGATCACTGGTACTCATGACGGATATTGATCGACACAATCCTACAAGAATAAATGATAGTTTGATGGATAGATGGACGGAAAGACGTGCAAACAGATCGATGGGCTGCTGGCCTAATCCATTGAAATTGGTATACTCTATCTACGCGTTTCCTTAAAGAATAAAGATGGATTGATAGATTTAGATCGCTCTATATCTCCCGCCTCTCTCCCCCTTTTCCCCATTGCTGATCATTTCACTCTCTCTCTGCAACACATCATAGCGATGCTCACTCTCCCTCTCTCTCTCTCTGTCTTCAACATGTTACCACGATGCTCTCCCCCGCTCTCCCCTTCAACACATCATCCCGAAGACACTCTCCCTCCCTCTTTCCTGTCTCTCGGTGTAAAATCGAGCTTCCTTCGCCCCCCTATACCCCTCTATGCGCCGTGCTAGACACCTGTTTACTCCAGACGAGGGGGTGGTTTTATGAAAGACAGTTTCCTCAAGGAAAATTGATTGTCTGTAGTCGCCTCATTTTCGCTCCTCAGGTTGATAACGGCAGACTGTTCCGCCGAGTGTCTGTCTTCACCGAGGCTAAAGCGCGCATGTTAGCTTGACAGCATCGCCTCCTCCTATCCACGTAAATGGGGATGTGGTTGGGCATTCGCCCGCCTGCGCGCGTGTGTACGTGTGCGCCTTTTCGTGTGTCGGCCTGTGTAGGAAGAGGAAGGGAGAAGAGAGTGCACCTTTTTTCCCCTTCCTTATTAGTTCCACCGTCGACTCGGCGGCTCGAAGCGAACAGACTCGCCGTGACAACACTATACCGCTAATTACTGCGCTCGGAGTGACCAGTCCTGGTCCACACATCCTGAGCACGTACGCTTGCACGCACGCACACTCACACACACACACACACACACACACACACACACATACGAACACACCTGCTCACACACACGAACACTGACACACACACGCACACACACACACACATGCACACACATGCATACGCACGCACACACGCACACACACTACGACACACACGCACACACACATGCACGCATACATATACACACTGCCGCACACGCACACACTGCCGCACACACACACACACACACACACACACACACACACACACACACACACACACACACACACACACACACACACACACACACACACACACACACACACACACACACACACACACTCCCTCCAATTCAACTATTGGAAAAAGCCCAAAAAAAAGACGGCTCATCACTGATGCTGTGAGCTGCCTCCGCGTAATTGGTCATCGTTCTTTTCATCTGGGCTTTGATGCCGCGCAGCACGGGGAAAATAATTTCTAATCTGTCTGTGGGGAGGTCCTGTCCGTGATTTCTGCGGCTCGAGTGGCAGCCGGGAAAATAGCTGTAATACGATGCGGGAAACACCGTGAGCCACAAGAGCAATATATATGAATATTTATATATATATATATTAAATATATACTCTGCTGTGTGATCTGACGGCTTCAAAGTACATTTGGAACCAGTGGTGGTAACGAGTATGTAGACCACCTGGGCACCGTCTCCAGGAACGAGCACTCGGTTGATGAGAGGGAAACGGGTGCAGCACTCCCAGCACGGGGTCTAAACGGACACCACCACCACACTCAGAACCCCCAGGAACTAGCTCTGGAGAGACCTGGGGGGGACAGGGCCTTCTCAGTGGCCGCACCCTCCCTCTGGAACTCCCTCCCCTCCCCAACCGTATCCGACAGGCTAACACACACTTCATTTAAACAGGCCCTCCAAACCCTCCTTTTTAAGATTTATTTCACTACATAACCTCCCTCCCTTCGTCTGCCCTTCCTCCTTTTAAATCTTTTTATTTATATACGTTCTAGTTCAAAATGTTGACGTCTAACATTTTTCAGCATCTAACATTTTTTAGTTTCTGAAAAGATACGTAAGGGGCTTTGAGTTTTAAACCGCTATATATAACTCTAATATATTATTATTATTATTATTATTATTATTAACAAGTCTCGTGCAGATAGCTTGAGATCAGCGCGGTCTTGGGGGTACGGGTTGGTGTGTTTGCGGTGGTACTGGGGGGGGATTCAGAGAAATCCTACATTGGTGCTGATGGAAATCATACTTATGGTTTGTGATGAAGATTTGTATATGGGGTGGTTCTAGGCCGTGAATATGCACATTTGTATGTATATGGTAGTATATGTATATAGGCTATAATTAAATCAATGTGATTTTTTGTGTTCGGTGTAACCAAACCTTTCCCAGGGATTAATTAAGGGATCTGAATCTGTGTTGTCAATTAACTCAAATTCATGAAACGTGATTAAGCATAATTTACGAAAGATGTGACCGTATATGAACAGTTTAACACACTCAGTTGTTCCCTCCTAGCTTAAGTCTGGTTCTACGGAAACACTATACCTTCCTCTGCCACCCTCCCTTCGATCGTACTTCTCATTAAACCTTTTGTATCTTCTGGGTGTACTTTTGAAACTCACGGGCTGCATCGCGTATGTGTCTCTTCCTGCGGTCACGCACTGATAAAACATAGCATCAATGCACGTCCGAGCAATTTAGCTTCTTCTTATGGACACACTTCGATGCACACGTCTGGTGTTGCGAAGGCAAACACATCCTTAAAGACAAACTCTCTGATGTAAAGCACCTGGGCTACCTGCAAGTTTACAAAAGACAATAAGGCCTTTTTTTTCAAAACATTTTTTTTTGTGTGCTACGAAGAAACAGACAGAGTGCACTCCAACCTCTTCCCCTGTACTGAAATAATATGCGTTATAAGAACTAGAAATGTAATTATCGCTATGTGACTTTAAACGTATGCCACTTCGATGCCCCCTAAAGCACATACTTCACATGTGTACATTGTTGGATAAATATCACTCCTGGAGGATGATATTCATCGTTGAGTAGTGTCACATTGGGAAGTGAGCGTGAGTCAGTGAGTGGGATTTGAAAGCAATTTAAATCGACTTTTCTCAATGTGCTTCTTGACTACTTTCTCTTTCTATTTTATTGTATACGATATAATGATATCTTATGTAGTGTATATTGTTGAACGTTATGGCATTGAACGCAACATAGATTGTTCAAGAAAATATTCTGAATGCACTGTAGCAGTAAAGGTGGTGCATTGGGGTTTGGTTGGGGGTGGGTGGGAGTCAGTGTGGATGTGTGGGTGGGAGTGGGGGGGGATGATTGGGTGGGGGTGGAGGAAGGGGGTGTTTGTTGCAGAGTTTCCGTTGAGGGGCCAAGAGACGACAGGTTCAGTAATTCATCCGAACAGATTCTGGGAGGAACAAGGTGTTGTATGCAAATTAGTCTTTAATTGTTGTTTCGGAATATATATACCACACTTTAAATTGAACAAGTTGTTTTCTTGTTTCGCATGAGGTTCTGTTTTTCAACTCATTGCACCGAGATACGTCGCCGAGTCGTTATTAATTCTGCCGTCAAGTTGAGTGCCTTTGATTTAGCCGAGGAAAAGGAAATTAGTTCAGAGCGGAAAAGTTAAGTTAAGGTGAAAAAAAGGAAAGTAAATTGGGGTGAAGACAAAAAAGAAAAAAATGGTGGGAGTTTCAGAAGACCAAATAGTTTTCAAAGAGACGTAAACCCCCAATTAACACCATCGTATTCTTAGTGGTAAGTAGCAGTGAACTCATGGGTATACAAATCTGTAGTCGGATAAATCCATGAAATATCCATAGATTATGAATAAGCAATGTCCCGCGACCCCATATGCAAACCAGTGACCCCATATGGGTCCCTTCCCCAAGGTTGGGAACCACTGCCTGTGCCTCTGACATGTATGACATAACCGAGCCTGGTAAACCGAAGCTGAAACTCATGTTTTTAGTTCAACACAGCCCCTTTCTCGCTCCACTGCCCCCTGCCTAGAAACAGGGTGTTGGAGTACAGTCATGTGGGATCAGCAGTCCTTCTATGACATAACACAGAACTTCTGGGGGGGGGGGAGGGGAGACTGCACAGAACCTGGGCTGGAAATCCGAAACTGCAAGGGGAACCATTGTTTTCGTGTTTCGAGGTATTTTACAGAAGATAATCTCATTAGCACGAGTCGATTGAGCTTTCTTTTAATGAGTGTATTTATACAGCTGCCAGTCCACTCCGTGTTGATTTGAATCCTTTACAGACACTTTGCTTTACAGTATACTACTGCTGGCCGATATTGTGTCGGCCAATTACACGCCTATAGATCCCCGCCTCCAGCAACACGATTGGTCGAAACAAATCGAAGCGAACGAAAGTGAAAGGCCCTTTTACCCAGATGGGAGCTCATCTGCCAATCAGACACCATCAGACATCAATATAAAGTCTGATACGTGAGACCGAAATGGAAAGGGACAAAAAAACATCCTCCTGTCAAACAGTGCAAGTTTTTAAAATGCGTTACCTTTCCGACGTACTGATGGTCGGTGCCGGTGTACTCCTCCATCAGAAAGAACTGGTTCCACATCCAGCCCCGCTTGGAGCGGTGAAGAATCCTGCCAGCTCCCTCGCCGTCCGACAATCCCAACGCTTGGCCTATATTCCCCGGCAGGAAGGGCAGGGCGGCGGCTGGCCAGAGCAAGGCCAGCACCCAGAGTAGCAGCACGAGCTGAGTGGCTGTCATGGTATCCAAACGGTTCTGGTCTGGGGGTTGTGACTTTTTATTGTGATCGAAAATTATCGTAACAAGCTTGGCGTGATTGGAAGAGAGTGAACGCCGAGAAGCAACGTCTTCAGAACAGACATGTTAGTCTCCAGGTCGTGTCTTTGGTTCTGGTTGTCTCCTGTAAATACAAGAAAACACACATCATGAATCAGGCCGGGCAGGACAAATATTGATCGGCTTGCTAGGCATGTCTGTGTAACCGAGGGCACTGGATCATTGATATTCCCTGCGTGCGTGCTTACCGTTAAATATTTAACAGCTCTTGTGTGTTCCCAGTTTAGAATAACATTGTTTAAGAATAGCAATTAGATACAAATCTCTGTCTCCGTTTTCTTTTTGCAGAAGGTAATATTTAGTTACCGATGGTAAACTGCAAACACGTTGTCCGCCTTTTTTATACAGTTAAAAACCGCAAACTGTACAACCATTTGTTTATGTTTTAATTGGGCAAAATAGACATGGGGAACTTCACTGCAAGCGTATTCACTTCCAACGCAGTGTGAGTCCAACGTACCCATGCAGAGAATTGGCAGTGCATTCATAATTGTCTTTGGGTGTCAGGCAGGTAGCCTTTAGAAAAGGTATTTCTGTATAATTGCAATCCTCTCGCTATACCTCATCTCGGCCAAAGTCCCGACTAGGACCCAGCACTCTTGATAGGTAATTTAGGGATACATGCATAATTTATGGGCTCCGAGAAGTTAATCCTAATAAATCTTGCCTTCCCTCTCCTAAAAGCGCCTCTTTAGCAGGTGTGGGGGCGGGGGCGGGGGCGGGGGAACAGGCCAGGGCGCCAGACAAGCGTTCAGTGTATTCCTCCAGGGAGCGTCGGGATGCAAGCAGCTCGCGCCAGCGTTGCGTTCACTCCTTCCCTCGCGTGGGAGCCCTTAAATAAGGACGTCCGCTACATGGGGTTGATGGCGACGTTGGAATGAATTACTGAGCGAATGAAAGAGTCCCGCGACTGTCTGTGAACAAATTTGTATTATGGTTTGGGGTTGATGAAACAGAATGTAAATGACTGCCATCCTTTATATGGAAATTAAATAAATGGGCTAATGAGATCTCAGAGTTAACACTGATCATTCTAGTCACACACAGAGAGAGAGAGAGAGAGAGAGAGAGAGAGAGAGAGAGAGAGAGAGAGAGAGAGAGAGAGAGAGAGAGAGAGAGAGAGAGAGAGATGAGAGAAGAGAGAGAGAGAGAGAGAGAGAGAGAGAGAAGAGAGAGAGAGAGAGAGAGAGAGAGATTTAGCTGAGAAAATTCCACGTAATGAAGTGATTTGCTACTACACGGAGGTTCACGTCACAGTAAACTAAAGCACGGGAAGGTTTGTTAGGGTTAGAGAACTTCTCGGAAGAGGCCAGGCTGTAATTATATCCACCCGGCAAACTCTAAACTGGAATACCCTCTACGTCATTGCATCCGTTTGAGGTACAAAGTAGGGAGATACGCATGGGGTGCAAAATCTGAAAATATGAGGTTACATAACAGCATAAGCATGCACCGCCAGCCTCCTGCATATATTGCATCTCCATCTCAGTGTCCCTACAAGTCTGGGGTCGCACAGTAATTATGTATAGAGGATATATAGAGAGAATATAATGACACAGAAGCCAATAATTAGCCTGCCAGACCGGGAGAAAGCCCACATCATGAGGGTACCTATGCAATCGGTATGTATGGATCTACGTTTTAAAGCACTCCCTTCCCTGCCCGAAGAAAAGTAAGCAAATAAAAATCAGTCTGCTGATCGTATGCTAATGTGCTAATCTGTGTCGTGAACCGCCAGGCGCCTTATCTCCGCGCACGCGAGGCAGCATGTGCCACGTCTCGCCGCGCGTGTGACAAGTGCATTCGCCGCGAATCAGGAAACGCCGGCTTTGCTCCGCAATTAATCTGGCCCGATACTTGTGATTGCATTTTCTAATTAACATTCCGGCTTGTCCTTGAGTTTTAATGGCATTTGCGATATTAATCTTGGATGCGGCGTGCTTATTGAGCATTAGGCATCACTGTGTCGCCCTCAGAAACATCCCTCCAATGAAGCCCATTAAAGACGGTGGCCGGCTGTATTCACGCCAGCTGTTATAGACTCTGAGTGAATTATCTGAACTTTATTCAGCCTGTTAAGTAGCCCAGAGAAGTGTAATAAAAACATTGTTTACGATGGGATTAGGTGCTGGTGTCAGCTTATTTTGCACGTCTTGAAGATGGGTGGGGGGGGGGGGGGGAGACTAAGAGCAAAAGTCGTTAAATAAGCCCATAAAAGTTGTTGTTTATTCTACTTTTTGTAATCGTTAACTTGGTTAATACATGCAGTGGCGATAGCTTTGCTGAGCTCCCCTTCTGTAATACGCAGAATTATACATTCTTGTTTTGCTGAATAAGTGTATCTTTGATCAGACATGCACACAAGCTGATTATAGGGAAAAACACTTTTTTCCAAGCAGGGCGCACACGCACTACTCTGCACATTTTTAATGCGGTACACAACAGCACTATTGTACACAAATAGCCTCGCCCTTACCTCCTACTCTGTCACCTTATCTTTGTGTGTGTCTCTCCTCTCTCTCCCTCTCTCTTTCTCTTTCCCTCTCTCCTCCTCCTCTCTTTCTCTCTCTCTCTCTCTCTCTCTCTCTCTCTCTCTCTCTCTCTCTCTCTCTCTCTCTCTCTCTCTCTCTCTCTCTCCTCTCTCTATCTCTCTCTCTCTCTCTCTCTCTCTCTCTCTCTCTCAAACACACAAGCAAACAACAAACACAAAAACGCACACTAAGTAATGGAAGTAGTGCAACTTGGCTTTTTCTTGATTCCATTAGTGGTTCTCACACCTTATGAAATATTTAATATATCCACAATAATATCCATAGGGTAGTAGGATTCATAATGTGAACTCAGACGTTGCCTCCCTCCCTGGTACACACTGTATAGTCTGAGAGCATCTTCCACTGTCATACCGTCGAGTGCTTTTATCTCATTGGCTGTCCAGAGATAATTAGGGTCACATGGTCCTAAACGAATATCGTTTTTTGTTTTTTATTCCAATCCCATTATGTTTGTTTTGTACTTTCCCTAGCAACACGCGGACACACTTGACCATGCGAGCGTCGCTGGGGCTTATACCACACGGTCGACAATCGGCTGTCGAAGGGAAGCGGGCACTGCGGTGCGAAGGCCACCGCGCTTTGTACATAGAGCTCTTTGTGCGCGTCGGCGAAGCAATCAACAAGTGGAAGAAAGAGGCAAGCAAACACAGACGCATACAAACACAAACAGAGACACACACACACACACGCACACGCACACGCAGACACGCACACACACGCACACGCAGACACACACACGCAGACACACACGCAGACACACACGCAGACACCGAGCCACGATAATGGAGGATGAAGGACATCGAGAGAGAGCGAGAGGGGGAGAGAGAGATGAAGCTGGACAGAAGCAAAACATAGAGGGCAGGCGGGTCACGGCGGTGTTTTGATAGAGTCCTCCAAAACACACGTTTACCCAGGGCTCTCCAAGCAGAAACAAATACGCATGTTTTTAGGACCATGTCATATTTTGTTGGAAAACACTTTGCCAGTGGTAGGACCAGGGGAGAGCACAGTGTGTGATTGACAGCCGCAATAGGCCCAGTGATTGCCTGCCGGATTCGACATCCCACCGCGGGCAGAGTGTGAATCCAGCAGCAGCAGCAGCAGCAAGCACCCGGCCGTCGACGCGGTGGACGGCTGAGTGAACGAGAGGGAATAAAAGTGGCCACTTGGTGGCGCCAGAGAGCTATGCTAGAAAGGCGAGGGGCCGGCTGCAGTCTTCAGCGAAGCTCAGAAAGCTTGTGCTCATGTTTTGAAATCCTCTAAGCAATTTTATGATACAGTCCGCATTTCCTTGCTGAAAAGCTTCTGCAAAAGGGGAAGGGAGTGTGTTTACTTGAAAGGTTATGTAGACTCAAGAAACATATATATGTATTGATATACAGGCCTGTATAGCCATATATATATATATATATATATATATATATATATATATATATATATATATATATATATCGCCAGTGTTGTAGAAAGGACCACATACTTTGCTGCTTTGTAATTTAATGGATCAAGCTCGCTTGGCCATTTTTTGTCACATCATTGCAAGTATTTCGAGGTTATCATGGCCAAACGTATTCATAAACAATCACACGCCCATTAAAATATCTTAATTGACACACAGACAAACACTTTTAATTCCTAAAACGGTCTTGGCCGTCTGTCGTCCATTTTGCAGGGACGCAGCCTCTCTTTCAAATGATTATTCCGTTTCAAAGTACCTCCTAAACCGACGGTTTGCACGCTGAGAAACACAAGCAGCCTGCACATATG
>NC_082404.1:18311547-18332738 GCF_031168955.1 Gadus macrocephalus
CACACAATTACCCTCCTTTTTATTTTCTCTTCGAAATTGCTTCTCGTTTACCTTCGTCGGCCCTCCTCTACGACATACCAAGTTAAAAGTTGAAGTGAATAATTGTGTGTTGGTTGTAAACATGATTCAAAACCGTCTGTTTAATGAGTGGTTAACTTAATTAAATGCTACATTAATCCACCAAACAATGCGCTCGCCAATTAACCAACCGATCCATCGGTCAATCAATTTTCTGACCAATGAGTGATTGATTGATACTGCCTGCGTGGAGGTCCATGATCACATGGGTTGTCAATGTCATAAGCCACGCAGCTGAGACTAATTGGACAAGTGCAGTACATTGCCAGTAGGTGTGTATGTAGCGGGGCCGTACAGTGGGTCGGTTTCCCGTTCAAAGGTGAGAGACCCCCGACCGGGATGGAACAGACGGCGGAACGGGTTTACGTCAGGCAGGGTGGGTGGGTGGGCGGCACGGTGGGTGCATTGACGGATCGAAGGGTGGATGAATGGAAGGATTGTCCCGTGGGTGGATGGGTGAAGAGATGGATGGATGGAAAACGTGAACGATCCATCCATCGTTCCGTGTTTAGCTCAATGACATATGGATCATGCATCGCTCGCTCTCGCTCTCGCGCTTTCTCCGTCCCTGCCTACCCATGGAAGCAATGTAAAAAATAAACTGAATACTTGCACTCTGACATGGACATGCGGCAAACATTTACCCCCTCTCTCCAGTTAATTAATTTTCTAATTAATTCATAATTCCCCACAACCAATGAGCTGATTAGCCAACAATGACCACAGAGACCAGGGGGGGGGGGCTTGGGGTTGGTGGAGGACAAGACGTAACATCCAGTTGCTATAGATCCATAATTGGATGCTTAATTCAAATCCAACTTGCCCAAGTTAAGCAGGACAGAACGGCGAAGCAAGGGTCTGCTGCCTTTGAGATATGGTACGGCTGCTGGTATGGACACCTGCCGCATGTGTTCGCCTCATCAATGGTGTGTCCATGGTGTGTGATGCCTTTAAAACATGACTAAAACATGAAACAAATTAAAACGGATCCAAACAAAGTTATCTTTTGCATGCAGTGTAAGCTCCTCGCAAAAAGACTCACTTGTTTCTAGTCCTTGTTTAGTCCAATATATTTAATAAAAAATATTCATATTTTATATGTTTACATCTATAATTATATTTATCTATGTTGTCTTTATTTTTTATTTGTCTCTTCTAGTTGCTCTCGCTGTTGGAGACCCTGCCCTCCTCTCTGTAGGAGCACACTGGATTGATAACTCTCCCTCAGTATGAGGTCAGTGGATTAATCCCTTTCTTATAACAATGCACCCGGGTGGGAGTGATTCACCGATGCAGACGGCGTAACTCGTGACGCGTTGAGCGCGGTGGCAGTTGGGCCAGGGCAGCGACCTTGGCTCCATGCAGGCTGTCCACGCAAGCTGTCGAACAGATCCGTCGCTCCTGTCATGCGATGTTCTTCACTCCGTCGTGTCGCCTGTGTGATGGGTCATGAGCATGCATTGTGCAAAGAACACAAAACAAAAGCAGCAAAACATTTTTCCCTCAAAGAAGAGGCAGCCTCGGGAACGGCCGTTGCCATGGAACAAATGTGCGAGCGTCGGAAACATGAAATGAAATGTTAATGAATTCGGACGCCTCATTCCAATGCTGATCGGCTTCAATTGCCAGACAAAAGCGGTGTTTACGTTTACGTTTAAGGGAGAGGTATGGAACCAGACGATAACACTTTATATTCCATCGTTTGACGAAGGGATGAAGGGGAAAAATGCAAGACAAAATGGCCGCTGGCTGGGGTAGGTATACACAACTGTGTTTCCTCCTCTCCTCGGACTGCGGATATCCATCCTCATCGTCCATCGCGTTTAACCATCACATGCAGGCATCAACTAAATGAAAAAATACCACCAACACACAGACGCACACACTCCAAAACGCACACATGCGATGCCCGAAGGACACAAGATCTTTACTGAGCGAGAAATGCCAACTCGGCACTAGTACACCAGAGTGACAGCTGGAGCCAAATCGTTTTGTCCTCTGCGTGTTCTCTGGGTTCCGGGGTGACCTTCCTCCGTCCTGCCTAGTACGGCCGCGATAAGGGGACAGATAATCCCACATGCCGAGTCATCTTATCATCGACACGGCGACTTGTCATCGTGGAACGGGTAATTGAAGTGATTGGCTGTTAGGAACGAAGGGCATGTGTTGCATCTCGGAACGAACGTCCTTGCTGGCGAATGGGATTGATATCGGCAACAAACCAAGTAGGGAACTAAAGGTGTATGTAAAATGCGTTTGAGTGTATATTCATTCAATGTACTTTTTTGTTAGCACAAATAAATTCACATATCTAATAAAAAATATGTCTCTCAATGCTTTCCCATACGTAAACTCCCCTTTGACCTGAATTATTAAGTGTTTTATTGGACGGCGGCCCTAATCGTGACATTTGATTGTCGCTTTACTGAAAACAATCATCGAATAATTCATTATATTGGCAAGCTGTTGGAATATAATGAAACAGTTTATATGCATACATATTTATGCGTATATATATATATATATATATATTGTGAAAATGAGCCTCCCGACACTTCCACTTCGGGACGTAGCGGTTTAGGACGCAATGAAGGTCTTTGAGTAGGCCGCAAAAATTCAGCCAGCAGCATAAATTAGTTGAAAAACTGTGATTTATTTTCCACGCTTGAAAAGTGAAATGGCAAAGCCAAACAAAATACTTGATAAACAAAACAAACAAGCAAAGTTCCATTAACCTGAACATTAACCAGCCTCACAGCAAGCGGTCTCTCTATCCTCCACCAACCTTGAACGTAGAAAATACCGGGCTTAAATAAAGCCAACCAATTACACAAAATGGTAGATACCAACTGCCATGGGGGTTCACCGACCCAAGTACCACAATACATTTATATTTTATAACGAAATCATAATCAACCAGACACTTCATTGCATATCTTAACAGTTTGCATCTTGATCATAAAGTTCACTGTTGCAAAAATGCAACATAGCACAATAATTAAACATAGAAAAATAACGTCCCCCCCCCCTTTACAACCAGTCATGTTACTGCATCCCAATCAGGCAATGATTAAATCCCAGGTGCTCATGTTCGTGAAAAGGAGGGCTACCTTTTCACATAAACGCCCTTTCATAAATATATATATATATATATATATATATATATATATATATATTTATTTATTTATTTATTTATGTATATATATATATATATATAAATATATATATATATATTCTCTCTGTTACTCAAATATGTTTGGCAGTTATCTATTTTTCATTGGGGTTACCAATAGATGAACCTGCTGTGAGCCTCTTCAAACCGCATGCTATAACATCCCCACTAGTATGTTTCGACAACTTTGATTCTCTCGCGCACCAGTGTTAATTTCGTTAACGAAAAATATGACGAAAAATGTTCGTCAACTACCTTTTTTCCGTGACTAAGACGAGACGTTGACGAGCTAAAAATAGATCTGTGATAATAAAAACGATGACGAAATGTCATTTTGTTTTCGTTGACGAGACGAGACAGGACGAAAACGTTATTGGTGTGCTATTTGGACATTCAAAATGCATGATATTTTCCAATCAGTACACTCCCGTAAGGTTCTTATGCAACTGTTCACTCCTCCAGTAAATAGGACGGACCTTAGCTACGACTTGGCAACGGGAGGTATGGTCCACTCAGCTATGAGCTAACGTTATGCATTGTACATGATTCGAAATTCTTCCCAGCTTTTATTCCACAGATACTAGGGTCTATAGCATATAACCGTTGTCTGATTACAGTTTAATTAATTTTTCACAATTTACCGGCTCTCGTTTTGAAGAAAATCACCGCGCCATTCGTTTCAATGGGAATCGCCACGGTCTATACTTCAACATAAGGTGGACTTTGACATTCGTCCCAGCCTTTATACCCAAGATACTATAGGGTTTATAGCATATAACCGCGTTTTCTGATTACAGTTTAATGCATTTTTCACAATTTACCAGCTATCGTTTTGAAGGCTGAACAGACAAGAGTACTAAAGTGTGACGTCACGTTTCGAGAGCAACAGATTTTCGGTTCTACACAAACCAAATTAAAAAGGGGAAATCCTATGCCACACAAACCTTTTATAGAAAAGGAACAATCTTTTTGCGAATTGATTTGTGAGTTTGCTTTACCAATGATGTAAGTAATATTGAGAATAGATTGTCTTCATATTAAAAAAATAACTAAACTAAACTAACGTTTGCAAACTTTTCCTTTTAATACCCCAGGGGAATACATGAACGCCTCGACATTTTTCGATTGGTAGTGATTTTCACCTCTTGAAATTGATTTATTTTAATTTTGAAAGAAACAACACATGGAAGCAATGGAGAACGCCATCTCTCATTCGGTTGTTTAGAACTGAAAATCCGGTTGCCAGGACAACGTAAAGTTTTCACTTTAGTACTCTATTTGAGTGGAACAACTTAGCATATAGCCATATAGCCTATATAGGGTTAGCCTAATTGAACTAGTTTAAAAAGAGAAAACATTTTGACTAAAAGTAATGACTAAAAAGTTGACTAAAATGTAAGGACTTTTCGTCGACTAAAACTAGACTAAAACTACAAAGGAAAACAATGACTAAAATGTGACTAAATATACTAAGCATTTTCGTCAAAAGACTAAGACTAAGACTAAATCTAAAATAGCTGACAAAATTAACACTGTCGCGCACACTCACCGGCCAGGCTTCACTATCGCCCCCCCTGTCCGTCTGTCTTTGACTCCTACATCCAAGATGGACGTCGCTTTTCCCTGCCGCCTCCGGCACCACCGAGATCATCCCTCCGCCGCCAAGTTGCCGAGGGTAACCAGTGTACAACTGCCTCCAGAGCCTCCAGCCGACACCCCCCACCTCCCCCTCCCCCCTCCCCAAACCATCATGACTGCTTCTCTTCTCCGACAGGCTATTGCTACGTGCTAATGTCCGTCTTTCTTTCCGACGCCCCGAACCACCACTTTTTATTTTCTGGTATATTTCCGTGCTCCGGGGGTTGGGGGGTACCGGGCCCAGATAAATCAGAACAATAATGATGCATCAGAACCCAGGGGCTCTAAACACCGGAGTTGCCTCTGTGTTCTTCTGACACGTCGTGGAAATGCACCCGGCTGTACCTTGGGCCAGAGGAAGTGAAGTTTGTCTCTGTGAAATACAAGAAGTCTGCTTCTTCGGGCCGGGGTGATGCCGTTCCAGAGTGGTCGGCTTTTGTTGGCTGCGCACCCGAGGTCAGGCGAGCGGGACGTGGGTTTCGACAAAGTTTCAAACCCGATTCAAACCCGATGTCTCCATCTGTTTCAAAGGCCGAAGTGCTGCTGGAACAGGGGTATAAGTACCCTTTAAGGAGCGGGTGGGAGTAGACTTGGTGGATCGAACTCATCGACTTGGCAACTCCATCGGAGTCTGTGAGAAAGTGTTCTGCCTTCTCACTGTCTCTCACATTCTAGCAAAAATATTGTTGTATTTGTACTTCCATCGCAGTAGGGGGGCAGTAGGTTAGCCCATCTAGCCTGGGCAAGGAAATGTTCCCCATGTAAATGGTATGGCCTAACTGGCCTTGATTGGTCCACCTGGGACTAATTGCTTGCCTCATTGAAGGGGTTGTTCATTCTGTGTTGGGGTGGGTGAAGGTAGGTGCTGGCTTGATGCAAGGCCACTACTAGGAACCATATGTTATGCTATTCCAAATCATGCTATGCCGTGCTATGCTATTCTAAGTGTCTAAATTGCCAACAGTTATTCTTTCTGAAACATTCACTTTTTATTTTTGACTAAAAACGAGAATTGCCCCTCGTTTTTGTCCACTCTGAGTCTGTATCCCAAATACTCCGGGTGACCACATCGGTCCCTCTGAGTACTTAAGATATCTTTTATTTATATATTTTTTTTTCATGAACATGCATCCATTGACGCAAGCGTACATGACGCTCTTGTTCATAATGAGTGGTTGTGATCCGAACATCTTGGAGTAAATGATTGCATAAATCCAGAGGACTTTCAAATGTAGGTGATGTTTTTCAAAGCGACAGCATTCAAGTCAAATGTACTTGGACAGAGAGTGAAAATGAAAGTGTGACTCACTCTTCAGACCCTATTCAGGTCAACAGGGATGTGTGCTGGAGCCCAGAATCACAAGAAACACACAACATTTATTTTAAGGCAGACGTAAAAAGAATAAAAGGCTCGAAACTATAAATTGACTGCATTTATTCGGTGCTTTTCTAACCACAGGCCGCTCAAAGTGCGATACAATAAGGCCCAACACTCACCCGTTCATACACACATTCACACACTGACGGCGGAGTCAGCCACGCAGAACAGTTAGGGTGAGGTGTTTTACCCAGGGACAGCTCGACACTCGATAGGCTAGGAGGAGGAGCCGGGGATCGAACTGGCAACCTTGTGGTTACCAGCCACCCCGCTCTACCTCCTGGGCCACAGTCCACCCCTATACACTTCACAACACAGTTTATTTTTGACTAGCTCTGCATCAATCCAAACACTATCATCTCCCGTCGTCTCTCCTTGGATGACCTCTGCGTTCTTCCAATTTTCCCCTCAAGAACATACAAACGTCGGCAGTTATTTCCACAGATTCTCCTCATAACCCAGGAATCAAGGTAACCGCACGTTGTGTAGTCAAAGGCCTTGCGGTCTCGCCCAGGCCTCCACCTCTGAGGGCTCAAGCTGTGAGGCGGTCTTCCACACCACATGTTTATCTCTGCTTCAGTAATGTTGCTGAGGGGGAAATGTGAAAGGTCAGACACGAAAATGGAAGACTGCGGCTGGATGGCACGTATCGTTATATACTATACTTCTTCTGTCTGGGTGCGAAGATCATAGCCGAACCGTGAAACCAGTGGACGTCTCACTCCTGATCCATAACGCACGTTCGTTTTCGTATTTATTCCCTCGATTGGTTGGAAAACTCATCACACTCCACACACAACAAAAAACATTTTTTACCCAGTTATCCTCTGATTACTTTTTAATCATCGAGTGAATTCCTGCCGTTCCTTTATCAAATTTCCTTTCAACTATTGTTCGACTCTGGCCCTCTGCAACACACACGCGCATGCTTATACATTTCTCTTGATTGGATTACTTTAATGCCTTTTTAATGGGGCCTCTGTCAATCTGTTGCTGCCAGACTCCAATCAGTACAACATCACGCGGCTGATAGAACTCCACCCAGAACCCCCACCCAACACATCACACTTTCACCACAACTGCCGGTACGAATTAGAGTCAAACTTCAAACTGTCACTGATCACCTGCGAGGCATGATCTGACTGATCTACTTCAGTTTCCTTCTGTTTTGTCATATAACCGCACACGCCGCACACACACACACATAGACAAACATGCCCACACACACACGCACACGCACACACACACACACACACTAGTATCCCCTACATCTGTGGCCTGTGATACGTTGCATGGCTCCATGGTTCATGCTGATAAAGTCATATAACTGTAAAAACACAAATGAAAAGATTCAAAGTCCGCCATGCCTCTTTAGGGTTTAACGGGGAGATAATTGGTATTTGCTTAATTTCAGACCGCGTACGTCCGTCGTTTATGGCCAGTGAATCCAAAAGGGTCTTGTGTGCCTCGATGCTACAACCACCATGTTGGTGTGCCATGCTATCAAACACTGTGCCGCTCTCTCTCTCATTATTATTTCTATGTGATCTTCTTGCAATACTTTGGGTTTATTGTTTTTTTTGAGAGCCAATTCAACAACACAATTTTTTTCTTAACTATTCCCTATTTTTAAAAATAGAATCGATTCAAAATGGGGAGTTGACAGATACGGCACGTTGGCTTCAGAGCGCCAAAAACGAATCCGACAGGTGAAAGTGTTGATTTGAAATCCATAGAATTTCCATCAACACTCTCCTAGGCGATGCTGATTATAACGATCATTACCCCAATTGTTGATCTTTGGTAAGGGCTGCGAATCAACATGCAGCGTCGCACACAAAAACACAAAATCAACTTTAAGAAACCCACCTTTTTAAATGAGCATTTCTGGTCTTTCAAGTACACTAATGTCTCACTGTACCCATGGTTACAAAAGCACATTATAATTGTATATGAATCGTCGGTCTCTCAGTTCTTTCGTTTGCGTTGTGTTTAAAAAAAAAAGAAGATTTTAAGTGCGCTCCTTCTCCCTTACCGTGTACATTAATGTTCTGAATCGCTTTCATTAATGTACCTCACCACTCATTCTGAACCCTTAAGCACGTTTTCATAGCAACAGTGCTGAATAAATAAAGTAGTATTTTAAATCAAGTAGGCTACTAGTATCAGCGCTCGGCGGAAGGTTTCTCCGGAGGGGGGGGCGGGGCGAAGACAGGACCTCCGTCTGTGCATCACTCAGATAGCGGCAGCAGTAACTTGTTCTACAAGGGAACTGGAAATTCCTCCGACCGAGTGCGAACATGTGACTTAATATAGATTAGCCTCCCCCTCCCGCTTCCCTGGCCAAGACTTTTAATTTGAGAGATTAATATCCCCTGTGGTTTTCATCCTTCCCATCACACCGGATGGTGATATCGTGTAGAGGCAGAGGGGGGGGGGGGGGGGGGGCTAAATTTACCGCTGCGTACCCTAATTATGTCTGGAGATGAGATGTGAGATGTTGAGGTCTAAATATTTACCAAGCGGTGGACGCATGATGATGGCGTGTGTAGCCTAGGAGGCGCTTGACGGCACCAGATCAGCTAACTGCTGTCAGGTTCTTACCAAACAGCCATTAGGACTGCTCCGTGTTAATCTCTATTAGGCTGCTTTGATCGCGCCAGACCGTGTAGTAAGGTGAGAAAGCCGAAAGATTCAGGGTTAAAACGGCCCTCATTCCACCTGTAAACGGCAAATAACTGGCATTTATGTATAAATAACTGTACCTTTGGATAGAGGCATCTGCTAAATGACTTAATCGTCATTTCAGTTCCATGCTCTCACATATCAGTTGTTTGCCAATATCGTCATTTATTTCATTACCTCATTTCATAACTACCGTTTCCACATCAGCTCTTTTTGGGTAGGGCTGTTGTGCTTGCACACAGTGATTCCTCTCCCATGCGCCGTAAACAAGCGGACAATTAATTATTCTGATTCTATTTCAGTTGGTGGTTTTCTGTTTGACTGTCGAAAAGCCGTGAGATTCAGAACAAGAGTGGGTTTCCAAGACGAGATTCATCAGCACATTTTATTTTTTTCCTTTTGACTTCATTGTCCTTTGTCTCATGGAATGGAACAGAAAACATTTAAAAAGGGTCTAAAATTGAAAAAGCTATTAAAGGGATCTGTTTCGTCTGGCATCCAACAAGTGGTATTGTTTCGGTTGACAGTTGATGTGAATTTAAAGCCTTGTTTTGTGGTTTCCTGGAACGTGTCGAATTATAAAAGAAGGAAAACGAAAAAATGGAATCCAGAGGCTCTCTACGTTTGGCTCATGAATGCAGTGCAGCACTGATGTCAGGACTGTACACTAGCGTTGGAGTACGAGTAATTCTATCTGTGTCATCTGTCTGTCTGCTCTCCGATCAACCTGCCTTTTCATCTTTCTGTCCTACTTTCCAACTTCCAAAGCCTGTCTTCCTAACTTTCTGTCCGTCTAGCTTTCCCTCGTTCTCTCTGTCTACATTTATTCCAGTCTGTACACCTCTCTGTCCATCTGTCTCTCCATCTCCCTCTCGTCCGTCCGTCCACATGTCTGTCTTCCTCTGGTTTCCCCCCCAATCCCCCCAGTCTTTACCTACTCGGTACATAGCCTCCGCGGGTGTTTCACACAGAGTACATATTTATCACAACGCTGGATGGCAACATGAGTGTCCAGCGGAGAGCGCGTCGTACATCACTGCCGCGTTGTCTCACAGATGATTTCGTTTTGGGCTCCGCGACGAGATGCCGCAGATGGATCTCCGAGGGCCGGCGGATCCCCGCTTTGCTCCTTGCCGCCTCCAAATCCCACCGTTTACTGTGCGTTTGGGAGGACGTGCGTGTGTGTGTGTGTGTGTGTGCAACTCTTTTTTAAAAGGATTGTGTGTTTTTGTGTGGGTGTGTCGTTTTTAATAGAAAGTGTGTTTGTGTGTGTGCGTGTTTTTTTATAGAAAGTGTGTTTTTGTGTGGGTGTGTTGTATTTCATACAATGTGTCTGTTTATTAGAAATTGTGATTGTGTGGGGGTGTGTTAAGTTTAATAGTGTGTGTGTGTGTGTGTGTGTGTGTGTGTGTGTGTGTGTGTGTGTGTGTGTGTGTGTGTGTGTGTGTGTGTGTGTGTGTGTGTGTAAACGTTTGTTTAATAGTATGTGTATTGTTCCGCCTGACTTTAAACAAAAGTGTTTGTTTAATATAACTTGTGTTTGTGTATGAGTTTTGGTGTGTGTGTGTGTGTGTGTGTGTGTGTGTGTGTGTGTGTGTGTGTGTGTGTGTGTGTGTGTGTGTGTGTGTGTGTGTGTGTGTGTGTGTGTGTGTGTGTGTAAACGTTTGTTTAATAGTATGTGTATTGTTCCGCCTGACTGTAAACAAAAGTGTTTGTTTAATATAACTTGTGTTTGTGTATGAGTTTTGGTGTGTGTGTGTGTGTGTGTGTGTGTGTGTGTGTGTGTGTGTGTGTGTGTGTGTGTGTAATGTGTGCCTGTGCACGTGTGCTGGAAAGAAAGTGTGATTGTGATTAACAGAACATAACCACACATCACTGACGTTTGACACGTCGTGTGTCAGTGTGTGCGTGTGTGTGTGTGTATGTATATATGTGTGTGGGCATGCGTCTGTGTGTGTTTGTGTGTGTGTGTGTGTGCCTGTGTGTGTTCCCTACCCACGTGCATCTGTGTTTGCATATGTGCCATTTCTTTAATTCTATTCAGTGTAAACCCAGATCACCAGGGCCACACATGTGGGGAGAGAAATCTGCTCCTTCTGCTGCGGCGGCGAAAAACATCAGTGACAGACAGAAGCAAGAGCGCACAATACACACAGTATAAACAATGGAGCACTAGGGACGGGAAGCAGGGGTTTGAATCCCAACCAAGAGGCCCTGGGTTCGACTCTCGATTCCCAGCAGAAGGGGTTAGATCCCGACCCCCTAGCCCCTAATATGATCTACGATAATTAGGGCAAGAGGCAGGTTAGTGTGGTGGGGACACTGGGGGTTATACAGTAGGTTCAATCCCCAATGTCCACAGTCGACCTGGTGTTCTCCTAGAGCCTGACCCCCCCCCCCCCCCCCCCATGAATAGTATATCAATGTTAATGAACTACATTCTTTTGGGGGACAGCATGGCATGGTGACGTTTGTGGGGTGTTTGACTTTCAGCTTCAACAGTGCTGGGTAGATTCTATAATATAAAACAGCACACCTGTAGGCCTCCTCCGGTGAGAGGCTTAACCCGTTCCCGCTCCTTATTGACACATCTGTATTCACTGGAGGCCGCTTTGGAAGAAAGCATGACTGCAATATGACCGAGGATAGAATGATGAAACCGTCTGTAAAGTAGACATCGGGACCAACGGGTCATATACGAAAAGGGAACTGCGGGAGGGGAGAGAAAAGTGAGTAAAAATAAGTGGAGATAAAGAGAAATATAATCCGTCTTGACCTTCGGTGTTTGAAGAGGTGAGCGTCACACCCGCGATCGGCGGCAGCAGATGTCAAGCTGGCCTTTTGTCTAGATCAAAGAGCAGAGCGGCTCTTCGGCTCGGCTCGGCTACAGCGCCCTGTAATCCGCTTTCACTTTCTTTACTCACCGCGCAGTACCGCGCCCCTACAGGTGAAGCATGCATCACGCACACCCACGTGGAGGGGGGAGGGGGGGAGGGGAGTGGAGAGGGGAGAGAGGGGGGAAGAGGGGAGAGAGAGGGGGGAGGGGAGGGGAGGGGAGAGGGGGGAGGGGAGGGGAGGGGAGAGGGGGGAGGGGAGAGAGAGAGGGGAGGGGGAGTGAGAGGGGGGAGGGAAGAGGGGAGAGAGAGGAGGGAGGGGGAGAGAGAGGGGGGAGGGGAGAGGGGGAGAGAGAGGGGGGAAGAGGGGAGAGAGAGGGGAGGGGGAGAGAGAGGGGGGTGGGGAGAGGGAGAGAGAGAGGGGGGAGGGGAGAAGGGGGAGAGAGAGGGGGCAGAGAGAGAACGAGAGAGGGGTGGGAGGGATGGAGGGAGATAGGGGGGAGATGGAGAGAGGGACTGAAGAGGGAGAGAGGAGAGGGAGAGAAGGGGGAGAGAAAAGGGGGGAGATGGAGAGAGGGAGAGAGGGGGGAGATGGGGAGAGGGGGGAGATGGAGAGAGGGGGGAGATGGAGAGGGAGAGAGAGGGGGGAGATGGAGAGGGAGAGAGGGAGAGGGAGGGAGGGAGAGATCGGGGCAACACATAAAAGCATGTTCTGAATTATTCAGTTTGTGACCAGAGGGACAGCCACACCACACACAACAAACAATCCATGTGACCGCGTAGACCTCTACTCCCCACCACCACCATCACCACCACCACCACCACCACCACCCCCCACCAAGAGCAGTTTAAAAAGCACAGAATAATTAAGGAGCGTTTTTAAAATAACCCCAGAAGATATGGCGGGGTGAGAGCTTGATCACGAGGCGAGGTGTTATGATATCTGTCTCCTCAAAGGACAGACTGGCGCCTCATTGCTCGTAGCGTCGCTAGACCTTTTTGCCACGTCCACAGGGAGTTCGCTCTATTTTCATGCGATACGGTCAAAAGGTGTGTCATTACATCTGCGGGAAGGAGTCTGGGTTAGTTAGCTTCTCGTGATTATGACGACTGTAATTTGAGCGTTGATTAAAATTGGGTTCGCAATCTAACACGACTCCAGGCTTCGGCACCTCCAACTATTATTTTAATCTTGATAAATGTATGTCAGACGTACGAAAATTAATTTACGCTGCTGGGGTTTTTGCCGTCGATCAGGACCCTCTGTACAGTTTGCGGCGAATGCTGTCCTTGGGAATCAATCCTTTTATACGGAGCATTCAGGGGTTAGCTTACCGCGCGCGCCGCACACACAACACCTTCAGGTAGGCAGGGGGACATCTGGGGATCGATCCCAGTATCTTTCCGACAAATATTCATCTTTATCGTTCGCCACAGCTACTTTGATCAGAATGTTTGGCGTCACATGTAAGAGGAGTTTGGCGGTCGTCATTTGGACATGATCCCCTAGCTTCTCCAGAATGGCTTCCCCTTTTATTTCAGGAACAAAAAGAACCGACATTCCCACGAGGTGCCCCATGAAACAACGTTGGCCGAACGAGAACCCGCCACCCAACTGCCAGTTTACAAAGCCACTGGCCGGTCCTACTGTGAAGGCTCCGGCCAATCTGAGTGCTTTGGGAATTCTATCTTTTTAAATATTGAAATGTTCATGGCGGAATTACGCTCACAGCATCACAAATAAAAATGAGTCAGTACTGCACACAGGTGGTTCACGGGAGACGGCAGAAATATAGAAAGGGTAATCTCGGCGTTCTACATCCTCCATTACAAACAGACCAGGGGAGAGGCAGGGAACGGAGCGACGCAGAGGGTGTTTGTCATGTGTTGATGGAGAACACTCATGAATTATATAACTAACCTATAAACCATCACATCTTTTTCCTGCAATTCCATACCATTACATTTAACCCATTGCAATAATGACACAGCTTGGCTCGAACTCGACATTTCTCTGTCATGAATTTTGAGTGGGATACATAATCAAGAGGGTTGAATTATTAGCCTATTGTGACAACAAAATCACAATAGGGGTGGGGTTGGGATAACCAAACATCTTACCAAGGGATGAAACTTATCAGGGCTCATTTTAAAATATTGTTAAGATATTTTTTTTTTGAGTAATGATGACAGTGTAGGGACTTGCGATCCAGTGGTTGTTTTCTGTATGTCTTTATTGCTTCTAATTGAGACATTTCTTCGGTTGGTAGGGTTGGCTTCACACAGGTGTCTCTGAAGGTGAAGAGCGATGTGCGAGCAGAACGATGTCTAGGTGTGTGTGTCTCTATATTCAACCCTGTCAAGGACTCCTTGACGGCATGCTCTCTTTGTGGAAAGTAACAACTTAATGCATCCACACGCTGTAAAAAAAAAAAGCTAACGTTTTTTCTGGGGCGCCCTATTAATTATATTGGATTGTTATTCGACAAATTGTGAGAAGAGAGCCCTTCCTGAAGTAAATGGCTTTTAATGAACATACTAATGATCTTTGTGGAGGGTTTTATTCAGTTATTTTATAGAAACACTTAAATACACTCAAAACACGTATACGTACATTGAGTGTTCATCTGAGTTAATTCCTTTCGTTGGTCTAGGGCACTTGCCATTCGATGGATATGCAAGGAATTCATCATCATCACTTTCAATTGACGATTGTAGGTGGCTGAGAGGTCAACATACACACACGCACGCGCGCGGAGACACACACACTATGGGGGAAATAAAATGTATCAAAGCCGTTCTCTGATTGGTCGATGAACTGCATTTCACTTTTGTCCCCCTCACATCAGTTTCTTTCTTTATCTTTATCGTATGGCACTTTCGACCTGAAATGCAACAAAACTAAACAGAAGAAAACAACCATTTTTCAGGCTTTACAGTATATTCATTTTTAAATGGAGCTGAATAACACCTGCTTGTTAAATGCAGACAACTGCACTGACTCCGTAGCACCTACTGCTTGGAGATTGATCAAGTGTTTGACTTTTTATTGTATCTTTATTACTACTATGATAAAATGAATGAAAGCCCAGTTTTAATATGGTGGACGTCTTAGGGTTAGTGAAATGTAAACAGGCCCCCCATAGTGCCTCTCTCGTCCCAGCGGGATGGCGGCCCAGGGTAATAATGACGTGTTACTGACAGTGAACTCCCAGGGGCGATCGCTGGGTTGACACTCTTTATTAAGATATCAGGAATATATAGAAGAATTTTCACATTTTCTGGATTTAGATGGCAGTTAAGGCATAACGAATTGGGCCTAATGTCAAATGGACCGTTTTCTCATAACATAATCTTGTATCATTTTCTATTTTTATTCTGTATGATTTATCGGGAATACGTAGAAGTATTTTTGCAATTTCTGGATTTAGATGGCAGTTAAGACATAACATTTTGGTCCTAATATCAAATCAACCAATTTCTGATGACATAATCTTCTATCATTTTCTATTTTAATTCTGTTTGGTTTATCAGGAATATATAGAAGTATTTAAGCATTTTCTTGATTTAGATGGCAGTTAAAGTATAACGTTTTGGTCCTAATATGTAATCAAACATTTTCTCATAACATAATCTTATATCATTTTTTATTTTAATGTTCATGGTCATTGTGGCCCCTGTTGTACTCCTGAACCTCCCTCAGAAGAGGGTTCTCTCATTTAAGTTCCTCCTCACAGTTCCATCCCTCTGGCTTAATAGTATTTCCTTTCATGGTAGATGTCTCTTGTTAGGGCGTTCACAACATGTGGGGGGCCTGTAAAGACATTTGAGGCCATAACCGTGTTTCAGGGCTATGCAAAAAAAGCTGATGCGACCTGGATGAGTAGACAAACTGATCAAATGCATTAATCGATTTGCATATGCATGTTCATCCGCTCATCTATTCATCCGTTCCTATTTATTCCGATGCAGAATGCCGTGTCTTGATGGAGGGCACTCATGAATTATAAAACTTCCTATTAACTATCGACCCTTTTCCTGTGAATCCATTCCATTCCATTTAATACTTCGCAATTACAACGCAGCTTCCCATAGACTCTCCATCTCCCTCATGAATTTTGAGCACCATACATATTCCACAGGGGCAAAATGTTTAGCAGACTCCAGTAGAAAAAAAAAATGCCTCGAATGGGGGGGGGGGACTTGCGTCCGGTCCAAAAATAAGACATCTTATCAAGGTGTATGCATAATTAAAACAGGGTAATTTTTACCCGAGGAAAGCGTTATCTTTCCGTGCCCCCCCCCCCCCCCCCCCCCACACACACACACCCGGTTTGCCAGATACACCAATCCCCTGGAGGCTCTGCTGTGCCTTCGGGGCCGGCCAATCAGAAGCAGCGTGTGTCCGATGACATTAGCACCCCCCCACGCCACTGAAACCTCCATGGTGTCATTAGCGATAATAACTTTCCACTCCACCCAGCAAGGCGTCCGGCCTGCGCGTCCCTCCCGCCATCTTTGGGACATTCAGGAGTGGACAGAACGGCGTGAAGGGGAAGGAAAGTGCTCCGTGGTGGTCAGAGTGACCCGTAATGTCACACAGTACGACCTGCCACACTCGAGTTTGCGTTTAGTTGGTTATGTTCCTTCCTCAAGCACCGGTATTGTTAGTCCTTATGATTATCCTTAGGAAAAAATCTCTGAATTTAGGTGTTTGAAAGATGTTTTTTTATCAAAAGTGGTGAATCTGTAGAAAATATCATTGAGATGCAGGAAATGGGGATGAGGACGTCCTTATCTATGATGCAGACATTGGTGATCGAACCCAGTTGGTTTTGGGTGAGGGTTACACAGATGCAAACAACAGACATCGTTCACTTTTGGTGTTTTTTTTTCAATCGTTCACTTTTGGTGTCACAATGACCTGTTGAGTTTGGTGCAGTTTAAAAATATATATACAGTGAAGAAAAGCCCTCATGTAGTCGATTATTTATGGGAAGACAGCGCCTGTGTGTGCGTGTGTGCGTGCGTGCATGTGTTGTGTGTGTGCGTTCATGCGTTTGTGTGTGTGCGTTTGTGTGTGTGTGTGTGTGATGTGGTTTGTAAACAGGCAGTGATTGACAGGCCGTCGTTGCCTCTGCAGATCTTTGCCCTTTGACCACAGGGTGCCAGTCTACCAATGAACTCTACCAACGAACCACGGAGTTCTAGCATCCTACATATGGGAATGCAACGGTGTGTGTGAGAGAGAGAAAGATAAGTTCTGACTGTGTTGTTACACTTGTAGAAACTCTTACCTGTACGCTCAAAACCTTCACCCAGCAGGTCAGAGCAAAGCAGAGGATTTTTGTGCCTGGTATCGAGCAAAGAAAACAAAAAAACCCTGAATTGCTAAATGGTTGAAATGTGATTTCTGGCCATGTGGAGCACTCTGAATGACAATCGTGTCATTCAGACACTGTCCAGATGCTGACGTCGGCCCGCTTAAGTGCTTGCTAATCTCAGCAGCTGCTGCAGAGTTAAGTCCAGTGTACCCCGCTTAAATGTAATAAACACAACTTTAATTCCTCTATTTTGGTCTTCTGTCCACAGCCAACCCCTTCCACCAACCAAAACCTTTCTTGTTTTCATTTTGGAGACCATTCACTAATGGTCTCCAAAGTGGAGCAATCTGAAAGAGCCAGGTTATGATGCGGTGCGGGGTTGTGTTGTGTTGTGGGGTTGTGTTGTGTTGTGTTGCATTGTGGGGTTGTGTTGTGTGATTGTGTTGCTTATAAGACTTGAAAACGTTTTTGTAAACGATGGATGCCAATCGGGACCTGACCCAGACATTAGCCAAATTGGTATTTGATCACATTCGTAGTACTAATTATTCATAATATTACAATTAGGTGTTACAAAATACTAGATACAAGAAAGAATGCAATTCAAGAGCAACATTTTGAGTTTCAGTTCCCTTCCACCAAACCAGAAATTCTTCCCTATTCTTCGGTTCAATAAGTAAAGGCCAAACACATGGCTATGTCCGGATGGACGTGAAATACATATTTTTTAGTTTCTGTGTCCAGAATAACCTTGAGTTGACTTTGATGAAAGCAAAAAACATCTGCCCGTTAGATTCACTCTTACCCTTTGCTTTAATCTGTTAAAACAACTGCATTCTAGCAATCAGTTATGTCGTGCTACAAATTTGAGGGAAACATGAAATCAAACCACAGTCCACTCTGTTGGGTTCAGAGAAGATAATCTCATGTTTCCATGCAAAATATTCAAACAAAAGCAAGACAGGGCTGCAATTGAAAGTAATAAAGATTTTTTTTTATTTGCTCAATTTTCTCCAAAAGGTTTTTCTTTCGCTCCAACCTTCGGACAGAACAGAGCATCATATCATCGGTAATGTTGCGATGTATATTCAAACTACATTCAAGACATCGCTAACAATTCAGTCGTGACGTGATATTTTTGCATTTGATCTGAATAATGCATGGCTTCCTTCCGTGAAGAATTGCATCTATGCATTCTTCAATGTGGGGTCAATCATTTCAGTTCGACGATTTGAAAGAAAACCCAATTATTCGCCTTGGGGGAGGGGAGAAACTAGCCTCGCCTAACTATGTTACTCTTATGTTGTATATATCAAAATCCTAACAAGCAATTGGATTTGAATCAGAGTGTGTGTGTGTGTGTGTGTGTGTGTGTGTGTGTGTGTGTGTGTGTGTGTGTGTGTGTGTGTGTGTGTGTGTGTGTGTGTGTGTGTGTGTGTGTGTGGGGGGGGGGGGGGAGGTAGTGATTGGATGACCACCATCTCCTCACATGTCTCATTCTGTCAGAGAAAAAAATACTTCAATAATCAGAAGAAAAATATTACTGACAGCAAGAGCAGCTGTCCATTACCATTTGTGAGCGACGAAAATGACAGCGGCTTGGAGGAAATTATAGGGACTGAATGCTGTGTGTGTGTGTGTGTGTGTGTGTGTGTGTGTGTGTGTGTGTGTGTGTGTGTGCGTGTGCGTGTGTCGGGGGGGCTCCTGGCGGGCCTGAATTCATGAATCCAGAAGTGAGACTACTGGTCGCGTCGAAACGTACTAATTGAGGAAAAAGAAAACGCAAGTGAAAAGCCCTCCGGAGTGAGGGGAGAGAGAGGGCGAGAGAGAGGGGAGAGAACTGGCCGTGTCTACAGATCTTGGGAGAAATATGAAATCAAAGCTATGGTAAAATTCTTGGGTTCGTCCGAAGGAGAGATCTAATGAGTTCTCGGGATAGGGGATGTGTTGATTCATCTGCGGAAGTTTTAACAACAGACGATTGTGTGTTTGATGAGTATGAAAGAGAATGACAGTTAATCTCAGCAACAACAATGTTGTTTCAACAGCCGGGAAGGCAGAGGTAACGAGTTTGGTTTCATAACATTGACATTTTTTAACTTTAACTGTTTTTCTCTTTCAATCTGCTTTCGACAAGATTGTTTACAGGGCATCATTTGCTATCTTATTGATCTGATTAGGTCTACGCAGAGGAAATTGGTAGTCATGACAATCAGAACCCTACCCTAGAATAGTGGTAAGGTATTAATTAAGTGAGAAAGCAATTCCAGTCATTAGGATTGCTTGTAGGTCCCACAAGGAACTTTTCGTCTCTTCCATACGTTTGTATAACTAACTAAAAAACATTGTTTAAAAAAGTTGCTGATGGCTGTTTATGCAGAAGTCATCATCTCAAACTTTCAATATCAATATTAGCCCTCCTCTGTTTTTTTTTTAACCATCGAGTACGGATGATTTTTTTTCTAATGAGCAGGGGCAATTATCCATCACAGATTAATTAAATTTGGCAGCCCCTTTTGTAATCCAAATCTAATTGGTCTCATTAGGAAATAAATTGCATAAATTAATGGTCTGAGGAGAACAAGGACAAAAAAGAAGATATTAAAGCTGTTTGTGCGCGTCCATATTTATCGAGCATTCGCATAAAAGTGTTTATTGGTATAATCAGCGTTACACATTGCTTTTGTCACTTCTATGACATGTACGATGGATTAGAAGTTATTGATTCAGGGCAAGCATTAATCAAACAACAAAAAAATGAATGAGTTATTTCTTCCAGAAATGTATGATTAGTATTTAAAAAAATGCAACCGCTAATTGTACACAAAATTAATCACTTTTGACAAAATCAGGATTCATCGCTATGATACTTGAAAAGCTGCATTAAAATGATCGACAAGTACTCTCGAGAACAGGATCGGTGCAGCCTTGCAAAACAAATTAACCTCACGTACTGTTATTGGATACACTGAGATTTATTGCCGATTACAATTCATCGCGCTAAAACTCGAAACTTTGTCAAGTGACGTTCAAAAAAGAACCTCTGTATCTCTTGGGCTGGACGGACGGCATTGTGGACAAAGCGTGGCTCAGGGCTAAAGGTTGACTGAGCACATACTGATGCTCTGCAACAAATATACAATGGATGGCTTCTTTTGTGCCGGGATCGCTGGTCACGGGCACAATCCAGTTTGCCCCGATTGAGGGGCAGCAAGAAAATGGTAAAAAAAAATGGTCAGGAAAATGTACACATTTTTTATTTTTGAAAACCTCTTCATGTGAGGAATGTATTGCTCCTGGGTTTCAAATGAACCCCGAAATATGATCCCTTGATTCAGAGGTATCAAATACTTTGTTGCACCTTTTTATTTGTTCATTAAAAAATGTTTTTGAAATTGAAGTACAAATATTTAGAAAAAATACGTATCAAAACAACTATTACATTTTGGATATCGAATAAAGTTGAATGAATTTGAATAATGACATTTTACACAATCTAGATAACAAACTGTCAGTCCACACCACACCCATGATTTTCCTTCAGTGGTTATGCTCCCCAACTTCCGTTTGCCATCGGATACGTCGTTGAGTCCAGCCATTGGTCCAACCAGTTGCCCATTCTGCTCTTTGACGTGTGTGAAGTCCAATCCGCCCAAACACAGCTCAAGCACCGCCTGATTGGCCTGCCTACATCGTATGGATCTTCCTCCAGGCTCTCTTGTTAAGCATCACTAGAGCACCACATTCATGATGACGTGATCACTGTTGGACCAAGTCCAAATAAAATACCTTCCCATCTGGGATGGATCGTCAGAGAACCCCATCCACCCTAATAGTCATCCACGGTGTGCCCGCCTTTCGTCCTGTATCTCCAGCCCACGTCCCCTCCCTGCACGGCCTGTGAACCAGACCAGAGGATCATGGACCACCAGAGACCCTGTGACCATTTATATGCAAATGAGATGCCATCTATTAGCCCCCTTCTCTGAGGATCAGCCCCGATTATTGAGGGGTGAAGCGCAGTGATGTGGGCACCTGATCTCTCTCTCTCTCTCTCTCTCTCTCTCTCTCTCTCTCTCTCT